>NC_140958.1:23476945-23591945 GCF_014529385.1 Adiantum capillus-veneris
AGAGGGGTTTATGGAGGAGACAATGAAAGAGCCAAGTCAGCCAGTGGAGGAGCCAAAAGAGCCTATGGATGAAACCCTGGATGAGGAAAGCAGGCCTAGGGATGAGCAAACTGATATGGATGAGGCAAGGATGGATGATGCAAGCCGGCCAGCCGAGGCAGAGGAAAAGACCTTGGAGAAAACCCTAAATAAGGCAGAAAGAGCCATGGGGGAGACCCTTGATGAAGATGTGAATGATGACTATGAAGATGTGAATGATGAAGGTGAAGCAGAGGAGAGCAACAACGACAACAACACTACAGAGACCCAATATGGACCCTTGCTACCTGTAGATACGGTTGTTCCGGTAATGTCTATTCAAGTATGGCAAAATATGTTCAGCTTCTAACTACTTATATGTACTTGTCAACTTTTACAGAGGTTGATTATCTTGGACCTCAATGGATTGCTGCTGATGCACGTGCCTCTCGGTGACACAGAACCCTTTGAGGATTTGCAAACATTTCGGATGGGAACTTGTCGAGTCGTGGTTCATCCAAGAACCAAGGAATTTATTCAGTTTCTTCTTCCGCGCTTCAGAGTTGCCATCTGGTCTTCAATGCAAAGGCAAAACTTGTCGCCACTAGTTACAATAGTTTGCGGTGTATGCGGCGCTCACACGTCAGATTTTGCTTTTTTGTATGATCAAAGAAAATGTGTTACCATTGAGGGCCACTACCACCCTAAAAAACCACATTTACCTCTTTTGTACACCAAATCGGTGTACCCTTTGATGCAACTAATACACTACTGATTGATGATACTCCTGAAAAGGGAGAACTAAATCCACTAGGAACAACTATCTCACCACCTTCTTTCGAGGGGCATTCCTTTGATTTTTACCTTGAAGACATTCTGATTCCATACTTACAGAAATTGTATCTGAGTCCATTGTTCACGGACGAGTTTGTACTTTCTAATGAATTAAGATGACTCTTCTATCATGTCTTTGTCTTGTCTAACATTGAGAGAGAGAGAGAGAGAGAGAGAGAGAGAGAGAGAGAGAGAGAGAGAGATTTGACATGCTAAAGAAATGTATTTCAAGCACACTTATATTCACATGGCACAATTGACAAATGAGCTCAAAAAACTTCATGTATTGAAAGTCATTCGTATACACTTGGGTTCACAAGAAACTCTGTTACATTGACACTATTTCAACCCGACCATCCAACTCTTTGCACAAAATATCTTTTTCCCTTCGCCGCATCAGCTTACGGCCAGCTAGGAAAAAGGAAAAATCTGATAGGTCCCTGTCCATTGACTCTTCAATTATGTCATGCCGTAACTGCAGAAGAGTGCATAGCTCCCTTATTGTAACCACCAACATTAGGCCATGCTCTTTATCAATCACTTCCACATCCACAACAGGATTATCTTCCAAACCTGCAGAAACCTGGTCCATAGCAATGTACTTACCTTTAAGCAGTTGTGATCGCATATACCAAAAGGAGACTAACAGTGATTGGCTTGCAATCATGTCCTTGACAACTAGAGTATCAAGTGTGACCTCGCACCGTAAGCCAATCTCTTCCTTTACACACCATCCTCTGTCAAGAAGTTTGTCACAGGATGACTGCTGAATGACTTGCACATGAACATAGTTTTCGTAACACGGATATTGTAGCTATGAAACAACTCTATGAAGAGTGCAGCAGGACAAAAGTTTGCAATTCTAACCAGTTTGGTGGGAATAGAGCTACGTAGAGACCTCTGTATATCCTTGTAGAGCTTACTTCGCATTGCCTCCACCATTGTTTCCTCGGGAACTGGCCAGTCCACAGTGTTCCAATCGGTTGGTAGAGACAGTTTCACCAATATGCCATTCTTATTCCCTGAGCTGAGTTGGTAGAAGTGGTCATAGAAATTTTGCTGCTCCTCCCTGAATACTGTAGAGAACCAATGTGGACATGAACAACAAGGAAGAGGCCTATTATGCACTCCACGGGCTCCCATTGCTCATAAGAAGAGGGATAAACATCTGCAATATATATAACAAGAGTTGAACTAAGAGTATCAATAAGTAAAAATGACAAATCTAATGTAGTTGAGCTGTGAAGAATGGAGACATTGCTCATAAGAAGAGGGATAAACGTTGAAAAATATATAAGAAAAGTTATAATGAGAGTATCAATAAGTGAAATGACAAATCAAATGAAGTTCAGATGTCAAGAGTACTTACAATTGCAACGTGGTTGATGTATATCTGATACATTTCCACCGTTTCCTATCACGTCTAGATGGGTAAACACATGCTGAACAAGAACTTCCTTTACAGATCTTTTGCCGATTTCAACCTTGAAATCCAACACTCTGGCCTTCCATGCTGAGCGGTAAACATTGATGCCACTAGACCTCTTGGGTCTTCTTGGTTGCATGAGGACCCATGAACCTTTGTTTATCCTTTGTCCAACCCATTGGTTCTCTGCACTTATTGAAGTTGATATTGTAATTGAGGATATGCTACTACTTGGCCTTCTAGGCAAAGTGCAGTTGTTGGTTGTTGGTGTGAGAGACAGTAAACACCTAGAGCTTCTTGGGCGAGAAGACGTGGAAGCCATAGCTCTCAGAGAAAAGCTTTAGTGGAGGGAGATTCACTTTGAAAGTATTCTAATGGAGGGAAAGTGTTTAAGAATTCCAATATCTTGTGCGGCTTAATGGTCACCCTCCAGTACGTTAATGACCATAAGAGAGTATCAACAATGGAACCACTGGCAAGCACCTAACAGCTCGGTAAAAGCAAGGAAGTTACGATGCCACAATCCTAGATTCGTGAAAGTTTTTAGGCTATTTTCCTATTTTTTGAGTCTTTCCACGTTCTTTCCTACGTAACGTAGCCCTCCTGCTCATTGGACGCGCTCTATTTTTCTCTCTCTTCATATGGCCCTCCAAATGACCTCCAAAATTTCCTAATGAAGAAGCTATCCAGGGGGTTGGGCAACCTTGCCCTACCAATTGTATTGAAGAGTGGCAGTGCCTTCCAGAAGGTGTTGGTGATGTTGACCTACCAAAAAAAGAGGTAATAGATCATGGATTTGTCTTTTGCTTAGCATATGATATGGTCGTAGAAGAAGTCCTTGAAGAGCAGCAAAGGTAATCGAGAAATTCAATTTGCTCTCGCATGAAGTAGTTGAGGATGAAGTGTCAAAGGCTATGGCAGACAAAGATTGGCATGGTGAATTAGGTATAGAGTGTGTGCCGTTTGAAGAACCTACAATAGAGGGTATGCTTGGGAAACAATAGGCTTCGATATGCAGTAGGCGGAGGCACATTGCAATGTGTTGCTACTTTATGCTATGCTATGGATACATATGGTGTTGAAGGTTTCTCTACAGGTATCTTTGTATCGGTTGCCGGGATTTTTTGAAGAGGATTATGATATGGAGAGCTCTCTAGCAGGTGAGAGAATCATGATGTATGGTGGAAATGCTTCACAGGTTGGTATACAAGCTTATTTTGTGTATGAAGCGAGCGTATGGATACAAGGAACTGAAGATCAATGCTATGCCAAGCTACACAAGAAGCTTGTTTTCGGGTTTACATGTGTAGGAAAAACGTTGATTATGCATGTACTATAGATGCATGGCTATGCTCAATGCCATGTATTTGATCCCGACAGAGTTTGCATCACAGTTCGGAGAGCCTATGGCTTTCTATTTGACCCAGGCGGATGCTACCGCAGATAGTGAATCTCTCTCTAACTATCTACTTCTATCTGGTTGGGCAATGATGGTACAACTAAGTTATGTTGGTCCAGAATAATGGCTATAGCCTCGCTATGGAATCATGCAGATACAAGTCGAAGTGGTGGAGTCGATGCCAGATGCCGATAGCGGCAAGCTTGATCATGATGTGTATGCTAGATGTGGAAATTAGCAGGTCAAGTATTGGTTTTTGGTCTCTAATGGTCGAAGTGCTTGCAGATGCATAAACATGGTCTTTAGCTACTCTATGGCTCGATCATTGGCTTGTCACTTGAAGGTTTTTTCAGGTCCATTTCATGTTAAAGCTAGGACGAGGCCATCTACCATGATTACATTGAGGGTCGAAGCATCCAATGCTTGTAGCGGCAATATCTACAAATATCAAAGAGATGGTTTGGTTATTAGAAGGCCAATTATTATCTTCTTGCGGTTGTAAAAGCCGGGTCGTCTTCAAATAATGGTAAAATTTTCAAAGCTTGTGGAGGTGATCGGCATCCGGTGGGAATGGCAGCTAAGTCGCAAGTTAACTTTTTTTAAAAAAAATTGCCATGCTAAAAAAAAACGAGGGCGGACTGTAGTTCATGAAGAGAGGGCTGCCACTTGCATGGAAGAAGGGCGCATGCAGTGGAGGGGAAGGTCAGGTGGTAGTTCCAAGAGAGGAGGGTGCCATCTGTGGCATGCAGGCCGTGAGGGCTGAGCCAGGGGTACAGATGGGAGATGGGATAGGTGTAGGAGTCGGGCTGTATATGGATAGAGGGGAAAAGCCGCCACGGACAAGAGGCGCATGAAGCATCAAGTGTGAGGGGCCGCCAGGGCTGCGACACATCAAAGGAAGAGGAGCGCCAAGGTGGTGGACTGTTGCAGGGCCGCGCCACAGGAGGTGAAAGAAGGATAAGCCATCAACGAGGGGGCTTGAGCTTGGGGAGTTGCAGAGGCCATGCCATGAGCTTTGAGGGCTGAGAGCCGCCAGGACGGCAAAGGTGTCGAAGAGCATGAGAAGGGGGACAGTTGGTGATGTATGAACAGAGAGGGGAGTCGGTTGCAGTGACGAGAAGCCCCTACTTGTATGAAGGAGGGGAATCAAGAGCAGCAGGAGGACGTGCCTTCAAGGGCGCTGCAGGAAGGCCAGTGAAGGGGATGCTTTGCTCAATATAGAAGGGGACATCAAGAGCCAGCCCGAGGGCAGAGGTGACGAGGGGCTGCGTCTGTGAGAGGCCGCCATGGGCTGCAGGGTGATGACACCATTAGGGGAGCAGGGCCGCCAAGGGGTGGCAGTAGTAGGAGGAGATGGTAGCACTACAGAGGTGAAACATGATACCAATGCTAGCATGGAAGGTACAAAGAAAAGGAGGGTTCAAAAATGGTGAAGGAGGGCATTTGAGGAGTTGTAGGCACACTGTAATCAGCTTTGGGGGTCATCTGTAGAAGGCTGAGTAGAAATCTGAGCAAGAAGGGTGATCAAGAGAGAGGCCTCCATCAGTCGGAGGAGTCAGCAAAAGAGGAGTGCAAGGCAAGGCCACCAGAAGTTGAAGGATTGCTAGTCGAGTATAAATGGTAGTTGTGAAGAGTGTTGCACACAATAGAGGAGTCGGCCACGGATCGACTGCATAAGGGAAGCCGTTTGCTGCAAAATTATGGCCGACGCCATCATTGTACCCGAATTCTTGTTTTTTTTCTATGCATAAGTGGATTTATGGTCTAGTTGGGTTAGTGTTTGTGTTGGATTTGCCATCATTCTTCTCGTCTATCTTGTCTTGTGCATCTTGCTCATGGTAGCAGTGGCTCCGGATTGCATGTGTGTGTGCAGAGAGAGAGAGGGAGAGAGTGATTGTGGTCGCAGATTGAGGGTGGTTTTGTGTGCGGTGGAGGCTTGGGAGGTCTTCCGGTGTGAGTGTGTTTACAGATAGGGTGCATTGGTGTGTGTGTGATCAGTAAATGCGATTGTGTGTAGCCGAAGTTCCTCGTAAGCGAGGCTGTTTAGTGCAAGTTGCAGAAAGTATGCGTGCATGTATGTTTCTGAGTGCCTTGGGATGCTAGATATCTGCTGGGCTATAGAGCGGCATCTAGTTTGTGTATTGTGTGTGTTCCCATTTCCCCCATCCCAACAATGCAACCCATTGTCCCCATAGATCCACGAACTTTGATTCGTATGAACAAATACACAATATTTTGTTGATAGAAGATCTTCCTATCTATATATATGTACGTGTATGTGTTGCAAAAACCTAAACGGAAAAGCGGTTGGTCCGTTATCCATGATGCATAGAGTGAGAGTACTCAATTACACCCTTGCAATGCCGGAGTTGACAAGTCGGTACATCCACAGGAGGTCATCACCCTTCAAAGGCTCCACCTTCACTTCATTGCTAAGCATGTATGGCGTGATGGTGATGTGTTTGACCACTCCTAGCCTTTTAACTAGCAACAGTTGCAAGTAGTTACTGTAATCGACTCGTTGCATGAATTCCACACCACTTAATTGTAGCTCATCTCCTGCACTAGGTTTCAGACGTGGTAGACAATTTCTTCAGGATGAGTTGCACGAGGAGAGGAGGAAGGCCCTCTACCCACCCTATAAAACAACAAGGAAAATAGCCAAACCACTCCTCTCTAGGGCATGGGAACCTCCTTATCACCTCCGCTTTGGGGTTGTCGAAGTGAACTGGTAGCACTCGCATGCGCGCCACAAATCGATAGGCGATCTTCGGCCGCTTTGCTTTGGATGACCTTCTTTTTGGTAGCCTAGGGACGATTCTGCTTTTTGAACTCAAAGCACTCGCGTGGCCAGGTGTTTCTCCTTCCTTGGGGGTCATGTGATTTAGGATTGGCCTAGCCCTCCTTATCCTTTGGCACAAGCAGCCGCTTTGGGCCACTTAGGAGTAGAGGTTACACTTTTATTTTTACATTCCTTGGGGAAGAGAGGCTTCACTAACCTCTTTCCTTCCTTAATATGGACGATTTCTTTGTGGTGGACGTGGATGTAGAGGATTTCTGCTTCTCCTTTACTTCCGTTCATGGCACTCATTGATAGAGTGTGATGGGCGGCGACGGCAATGAGAGCAGCCTACTACCCTCCCTCTGGTGGCTCTTAATTTCCTATTAGAATGAGAGCTGCAATATGGAGAACTCACTTCCTGGATGTTGATGACGGGGTATTCTGGCAGCAGCACTTCGATGAAGGCCGTTAGTGTTTCTTCATTTTCTTCCTCCTCCATTATCCAATTGGAGAATTCCCGCAGCCACTCGTCCATGGTTGACGACATGTATCATTTTCAACGTTGTAAATTGAAGGGTTCCGAGAAGCCATCCTCAGTGGGGACACCAAATGACAAGCACAAGCACAAAACGGATGCTAGTGGCCTCTACGCCAGGACCATGCACACTGAACTCATCACGGAGAGTGAACAGAGGGCACCACCTAGCGTTGAGCGGCTAGGACATGGACATCAACAATGCAAATAATCACAGCACACACCACACACACGCACACACACAGATAGAGAGAGAATGAGAGAGAGAGAGACGGAGACATAGACGTAGATGATGAAAACCCTTTGGGATGTGAGGGCAAACTTGATGCAAGGAATGAGAGAGAGAGAGACGGAGACATAGACGTAGATGATGAAAACCCTTTGGGATGTGAGGGCAAACTTGATGCAAGGTGGTATTTATAGAAACCTTCATTTTGGCGAGGTGGAGATTTTGGTGAGAGAGAGAGAGAGAGAGAGAGAGAGAGAGAGAGAGAGAGAGAGAGAGAGAGGGAGAGACTATAGTGCATTCTCTAGGGAAAATTCACGTGTGTGGAGATCCCACTCCTGTGTGTAGCGACCCTTGGAGTCAGTGTGTGTGCATGGCTTCCCTCTCAAGTGCTGACCCCCCGATAGTGACCTCTTAGTGCCGTTTTATAGGTGCAGGCTTGCTTAGTTTAGGATAATATGATTAGGCTTGCGCCCTAATCAGGAGAGACAAAGCAAGGAGTCAGGTTCCAGATGGTTGACCTTTGCTTTGTTTTAGGAGAATTTTAAAATGATATCTCCTAGGTGGTCCTTTGTGACAATCACCTAGAGAGAGGTGGCAGTATACAAATGGTTTTTTACAAAGATTTGCTAGAAAACGTAAAATAGATTGTCCTATGGGTTTTTTTACTAGTGAAGTGTGTCGTGGATGAATTGCCGATGAATCGTAGGCTTCACTGGTGCGTGAGTGTAGTGCGTTTGTCACTTTTGGGGCCGGCTGGGGCATGCCTTCGGAATCATTTCTTGATTTGTTGTCGCCATCGTATGATTTTGGTTTGTTTGTCAATGTGTCATCATCCATTTTTGTTGCTTCTTTCCTGCTTCTTGTGCGTGTCGTGTGTGTGCATTATTGGTGCGTACGTGATTGTGTGTGTGTGTGTGTGTATGCATGTAGTGTATCTATGTGTTTGTGAGCGTGTGTGTGTTTTTATAGAAAGAGAGGGAGTGGGCTGGATTTTACAAGACGAGAGAGAGAGAGAGAGAGAGAGAGAGAGAGAGAGAGAGAGAGAGAGAGAGAGATGTGAGGGAGTGTGTGTGTGTATGTATGCATGTGTGAGTGTTTGTGTAATGTGTGTGTGTATATATATATATATTTTTTAAATTTTTGTTTACATAGAGAATGAGAGAGAGAGGGAGTGAGGGTTGAATGAGGGTGAGAAATGGAGAGAGAGCGAGAGATGGAGAGAGAGATGTTGAAAAAGAGAGTGTGTGTGTTTGTGTGTAAGGGTGGGGGAAAGAGAGAGAGAGAGAGACCTTATCCTGGCGATAATGGATGTGTGTGTGTGTGTGTGTGTGTGTGTGTGTGAGAGAGAGAGAGAGAGAGAGAGAGAGAGAGGCACATTACCTCTAACCACAAATTGTTAGCAAATTTTTGTGCTGATGGTTAACAATTTGTTTCCAGAGGTAATGCTTCTGATGGTAATGTGTTGCCAGACCTCCTTCACCTTCTGTTACATCACATGACCTAACACTTGTGCTCGAGGATGTGCAAGCTTGGAATTTTTAGGGTTCAATTGACCTCCTTCTGTATCAATCCTTTGAAAGCATAGCTGCAACTTTGATAGGTGCTCCACTCTTGAACTATAACAACCTATATCATCCATGAAGACCCTGATAAAGTGACCCAAGTAGGGGCCAAATACCCTGTTCATGGGAAAGTAGCATATGCATTCACCAACCCAAACGGAATCTTGTGGCAATAAAAACAACCCCATGGAGATATGAACGTGGTCTTTAGCTGGTCATCAAGTGAAATCCTATCTGAAAATACCCCAAAAAGCCATCCATAATTGAGTATCTCTCATGCCCATCCACCTAGTTTAGGATCTCGTTGGAAAGGGGGAAGTCGGAAAACCACCAGCACACTCAGTGAATGCCTCTCTATAGCCCAGTGATTTCACAGCACCCCAATCCCCTATTTAACACACATCTCCATACACAATTTGCAACCTACGATCGTTCGTGCCCATACCCAACCAACCCTAGCTGTGTGCACCCATCCACAAAGCATGTACTCAATTATCTTAACCTTTGACACTCCGTAGCACTATATAATCACATATAGGCAATCCAATAACAAACAACACTCCGACTCCTACCAAATCTTTGGCAAGCACCCGTTTTCCTTCAAGCTTGTAGACTTGAACACATTGACATCCACATAGGGATCTCTCACACATATTAATTACCCACAAGATTTACTACCCCTTGCACATATCATACTCACACACATATATGGCGAAAAACAAATGAATATAGGAGCCTAGAGGGCAAGAATGTTCACTTGAACAATAGAACTATAAAGATTATGGTGACACCGATGCAATTAGCTTCATTTAAAGAGTGTAAAATGATGATTTTTTGGAAACAAATGTCTTTCTTTTGCACTACTTTCCCTTTGAAACTTTTGGTGCCTTCTCGTATGCTCATCAAGGCAAACCCTCAAACCAACTCTCCTTCTTCTGTGGTTCTCAACCCTATACAGCAGCCTGAGGCCCTCTTTTGTAACCAAGTGGTGGCTCCCTAAGCTAGTGCTGGCTCCTTATGGTAGTCTTCCCCTCTGTAACAAGCCCTACAATTCATTTTCAACCCTTCAAGCTCTTGCAACAATCTCCCTTCCAATTGGCGAGCCCCTTTAGCCACCCCATGTTGTCAGGACACGGGTCCTGTACCCTAAGAACTAGGTGAGGCAAGGACTACAGCCAACGGCAGGGCTAGGCAGTGTGGACAGGGGATTCGTCTAGGGCAAGGGGCTAGGAGCCCACCTATAAAGGGAGGTTGGGAGGAGGATCCAATAGAGCCTAGTTGCCTAGTTTCTTACACTGGTATCAGAGCTTAGGGGGAGAAGAAGGGTGGAGCTATGGCAGAAGAGCAGGCATGGATCTCTTTCCCCCTCTCTCTCTCGCTTTCTCTCGATCTTTCTCTCCCTTGGCATTCATGGGACCTCAACGGTTAGGTGCTGCCATGGAGTGCTTTCTTAAGCCATGAAGGAACAGTCAATGCTATTCATGCAAGGTACATGGAATGCACCTTGCATGCCATGCAAAGCGTTGTTGAAGCTCGGCAGCAAAGGACTGCAGGAAACGACTCCTATGCAAGAGCCGAAGAAGAAAGTTGCAGCGCGGGATACAGCCCTACGCATGGATTGAGGCCGGATTCGACCTGCAGGGATCTACTGTCTTTTTGGCTTGATGGGATCGCCTTGGGTCCGGGAGGATATTTCGTCACAGAAGGTGTGCCTAATACCGTATGCAGCACCGGCTTTGATCTCGTTTTTCCCTGCGCAACAGTTTTTGCCATCTCTACCATACGTTTTACTGGTTTTTATTTTTATTTTGATTCACACCAGCATTAAGTGGCGTCCCATGGACCAAAGCCATGCCTTCAATTAAGCAAAAGGAGGGGGGGGGGGGGGGGGGGGGGGGGAGGGTGTTCCCACTCCGCACCTGTTGCAGTCCTTAACCGAATTTTTGATTATGCATAGCACCATCTTCGGCATGGACTGCAAGGGGGCATGACTCTCAGCACGCAGCGTGGAATTCTTCATCAAGAACTTCTGTGGAATAAATTTAGTATGACACTTTGGAACGATCGATTGCGGCCTCAACGGATGGAGGCAAAGGGCAAGGCTCTTACGAAAGGATTTTTTGTTGATCGGTTCGAGGATCATTGACGCTCATATACATGATCATTGTAGCTGATGAGACGAGTCGACATAAGTATCTAATCATGCAAGTGAAAGGAACCGGCAAGGCGGGTCGGCATCATTCAGCACTACGATGTGCACACCATACATGTTTGGACTCGCCATTGGCATGCAAAGTCGGATACGACAAGGTCGTATCTGCACCAAACAAGGGGGATCGAAGTATACCTTTCCTCATGATTGAAAGCCCGATGATAGAAACAGTTGTGCGGGTAAGTTATGACGGCATGGAAGCAAGACGTCAAGGCATGCCATATCTTGGTATGCATGTTCATGCATGCTGCCAAAGATCAACACCATGGTACTCCAAGTCGTCACACAATTCATGAGGTATGCAGTTTTTTTATATTTTTGATTCAGATGTGATTGCTTGCTATGGCAACGCCAAGGTCTAGAATCTCAAGGAGATTGGCACAACCTGTTGCTCGTTGACATAAAGGGAGCCAAGGTGCTCCGCATACAAACTTGGGGGGGATTTGACACTATGCTTGAAGGATCTTTCATGGTGTACATGATACAAGAGGGCGTATGAGCATACACGAAAACTCTCTCTCGTGTAGCAGAATTGGGTACGAGCCACATTCGAACGATTTTTCCTTTGGAAGTTCAGCACAACTGGTGGTAGTCGAATGACCAGGTTAGCCAAGCTTAAGTTTTTCTTATTTATTTATTTTTTTCATGTTTACACTTGGCAATTACTGTCATTGTGCAAAGCAAAGTGCTTTGGCAAATTTATACGAAGCAAGGCTTCTTCCTTGTGCCGAGATCCTGCCCATTGATTTGGAATCAAGGGCATTGGCACACAAGGTTGGGGAACTGGCTAAATAGGGAATGTCAGCTCACACAATCCCTACCAGTTTATAATGTGCAAGGCACTTATGGTTTTGATTCTCACGCTTGAAATCGTCATAGTAGCCTATGGCTTACAGTTGTGCATGCAAGGACTACTAAGCAGGTGGCATGGATTCAACCACTTCATGCAGTATGCTTCCACTACCACACTCGCAACTCTGTCAAGGACAGAATAAGTGATGGATTGTTTAACCTGATGGTTGGTTGCTATCAACACCCAACAAAACTAAAAGGAACCCCAAATCTAGGACTTATTTCATAGGGAAAGTGCCAATGCTATGTCATTTTCATACAATCACGACCCTGCAAGGAAGGTAGGTCAAGATGTGGTTGTGTGTTTTTTTGTTACCTCTCTCAATGAGTGAGTCATACCGGAAAATTGTGGAATGCTTATATGATAAGCTCAAGTCAGGCATAAGATGCATAAGAGCACATAGCTTGGGCACACTCTCTAAAAACTTAAGGAAAGTTCCTTAGCTCAGCATGCTCTTCTTCTCTCGTTCTCTCTCTCTTTAAGGGAAAAATGAAAATCTTCTAAGAAGCTTTTGGTACGTTGGTGCAGCTAAAGTTGGTCGGAGCTAAGTAGTGGCCTATACCAGGCAAAGGGTGCAGCCGTGTGCGGTGCAGAAAGCTAGGGCAGGTGCCAAGGCCCTTGGTAGCCAAAGGATAGCAGGAAAGTGTGTTTGAAGCGGCTTTTTAGGCCAAAAGTTCTATGCAATGGTCCAGATGAGATGACAGGTCAAGAGGTCCGAAATGCCAAAACCGTGTCCTGAAAGGTAGTGCTTAGTGTGCTCAAGAAGCCGGTCCAGACGGCTCATCAAACGGAGTCCCGGGGCTTTAGATATTGCAGTTTAAATAAAGGGTGTGTAGCAGATCCCCAACGGGTAGGGCAGCTGGGGACAGGTGGCCCGGGCTGATGTCATTGCATATATGTGTAGTGCTCGAGTTATGGAGCATGCCTGTCTTCTCGGATTGTGAATCGGAGCTCTGGATAGCAAGTTATGGTCATTGGAAGATTTTCCAAGGGCCAGGTCTGAGCCCACCTGACCGCATTGGAGGACGTGCCATCTGGAGTTCTCGGTGATAGGGTGTACCGTATGGAGTTAGCACGAATCGACTGCATGTCAACCGGATGCTTAGTCGGCCAGATACAATGAGACGAAGTTGGTAGCCAGTGGCAGTAGAAAGTGGGCAGATGATTTTTCCGGTTTTTGTGGCCTCCGGTAGCGAGCTCACTAGAAGCATAGTGTAGTGGGGTTTGCATGACCCGGGGGGCAACTCACTGAAGGCTTGGTCCGAATCGGCAATCCGGGTTTTCAATCATCCCACAAGGTAGTCGGGGCTAGGAGAAAAAGGCAAAAAAGAGGTTTTTTATATGTGTATCTCGAGAGATTTTTTGGAGCTTGAGGGCTTTGGAAGGTGAGGCCGCTACATGGCGCCGAAGTAAACCCACATGCGCACAGTGGCTTTCCGGTGGAGGGGTATAAGGGTCATGGCGTTCGCCCTTTAGAATGCATGGATGGGAGCCCATTTGAAGCTCCGTGAGCTCGTGGCCATGGCCTTAAGCGCCTGGCGCTATTGTGGTGGCTCTGCAGATGGCGGGTGGCAGTTTGCGGCGGTTATGGGTGATGACATGGCACCCGCCCACGGGGGGGCCGTTTCTCGCGACTAAATTCGGTCCAAACCTTTTTGAAAGGCAATGTGAACCCTTAGGGGGGCAACGACGGCGCCGTCGTTGCTCCCTAGAGGGTGCTTGTGTGTAGAGTGAAGTATGAAGCCTCGGGATAAGCACCAAGCTAGTCAAAGTCCCCAGCTGAGCCTCCCAAGGGGAGTGCCACATGTCTGCCTACCATGAAAAATGCCTAAAAAGTCAAAAAACGAGCCCAATATAGGGGCAAAACTTTTTGTAACAAGAGGCTGCTTAGTTTTTGCACTGTACATGAAAGGAGAAGAGAGAGAAGCTCAGAGAAGGATTGTAATGGAGCTTGGAAGCCATTAATGCACAACCCTTTTGGTTTATGGTGCCGTGTCGCATCCCCCTTTCCCCTTTCTCTTTGTCGTCTCATGTGTTGTCAGCCACGATGCCGGTGAAGCGTGTGTACGCCCAGATCGTTGGTGCATTGCAAAGAGAGAGAGAGAGAGAGAGAGAGAGAGAGAGAGAGAGAGAGAGAGAGAGAGAGAGAGAGAGAGAGAGAGAGAGAGAGAGAGAGAGAGAGAGAGAGAGTAAGTGTATGTGTGGAGGGAGGCAGAGCAGGTGCAGTGAGGTGTCGGCTCCTTTTGCGGTCCTGGATAGCGTGTGTGCGCTTGGGAACTGAGCAGGTGAAGCGGAATAGGTGGAGATTGTCATTTTGAAGGTGTTTTCGAGTGGATTGGGGTGTTGTGTTGACCCTAAGCTATAGAGGCATTTCTGGTCATGCCGAGTATCGTCCCCATTCCCCCTCTCCATCTTCTGGTGCCCCCACTGAGGAGCACACTGATTGCTCCTAGTTGATGGAAAAGAAGCGGTTTTTACGTTGGAAGTCATGGTAGGTAGAAGCTATGGACCAATTTTCACAAAAAAAGAGAGCCCTGATGAGTGGATGTCAGATTTCGAGCTATACATGCTATCGTTGCGTATGCCGAACGAGGACAGCAAGATGCAGACTTTTCCTTTGGTGATGCGTGGTAGAGCTAAAGCATGGTACGACGCATGGAAGGTGAGCCGAAGCAAGCATGGCCGGCTCTACGGGCGAGGTTTCTTCACGACTTTCGCAAAGAGACTTCCCCAATCGAAATGGATGCAAAGCTGAAGGCGCTTAAGCAAGATTACTTCAATTTGTTTTTGGGTCATTTTGAAGAGTGTTGGGTAGAGTTAGCGGCAGCCATGCAATTGGCCAATGGAGATTACTTCAAGCTAGAAAAATTCATGGCGTGTCTGCATCCCAAGGTGAGAGAAAAAGTTGATTTCGAGAGCCCAGAGAATCATAACGGTGCAGTAGCCATTGCACGGTTGAAGAGCAGAAAGATAAAGAAGAAGACAGAGCAGGGCATGTCAGGCTACGAGACGATGGCCCATGTTCAACCGCAGAGCCCGAGAGAGGCTGGACATGAAGAAAATCAGGGAATTCGAGGTGTAGCTATTCTGCCGCAAAATTGGGTGCGCACAGTGCAAGATTTATCGGAGCAGATGCAAGAGTTTGCGGCTCAGTGTCATGGATAGAGGACAGCCAAGAGGAGCAAGGGGCAGGGCACGGCCACTGCCTGGTAGGTGTTACACTTGTGGAGAAGAAGGTCATTATGCACCTGATTGTCCTCAACCGCAGAGAGAAAGAGGAGGTATGTACCCACTCTTTGGTAGAGGTCGAGGTCAAGGGCAATACAATGGTCCAAGAGAGCAAGCAGTGGAAAATCCTTTGCAGCCAGCTCCGCAAAATGGAGGTGAGGTTCCAAGAGTGAACATCATAGGGGTAGACAAGCAGGATGTCAAAGTTTTGGCCAATAAGAGGGCAAGAGTTGAGAGGGAGACAGAGGTAGAACGGGAAACTAGAGCTCGCAAGGGTAAAGAGAAGGTGTACGAAGGCAGAGAACAGCCTGAACCTAGCAAAAGAAGGAAGCGTCGCAAGATCAAACAAGCGGATTTCCAGCTAGGACGAGGCTATCTCGAGTACAATCTAGTGAGTGATGTTCAAAATCAAAAGGCAAATATTACATTTGGTCAGTTGTTAGCTTTAAATCCAAAGTTAAGAAGGCAGTGGTCCACGAGTGTTAGCACCAGACTGCCAAGAGCTAAGGGAAGTGTCCAAGCAGTGCAAAACATGGCTTTGAGAGTAGGTAGCCCCACTGATGTTCTTCCATTGGTGGATGCGATTATAGAGAAGAGGATGCAGGTACAAGCCTACATAGACGGTGGAGCACAGGTTTGTGTCATGACAGAGGCATCCATGAAAGAGACGGGAATCAAGGCAGTAGTCAGGTCAAATGTGCGCATGAGGATGGCTAACCATACTAAAGCTAGGTGCCTGGGTGTGGCGCAGGATGTGAAAGTCAAGGTGATGGGCATAGAGTGCCTGATTGACTTCTTTGTGATGAAAGCAGGGGATAATGCTTACCCTATCATTTTGGGTAGGCCATGGCTGTTGGCAATAGGTGCAAAGCAGGATTGGGAGAGCAAAGTGTTCACTTTGCCTGACAAAGAGAGAGGCAGACAAATTGTGCTTGATTTGAAGACCAAAGAGAGAAGTTCTCGTCCTATGGCAGTTAAAGATGAGGGCGACATGACAAGCTATGAGTACCAGACTGAGACGGGCTATGATGAAGGCTATACTAGCACAGAGGAAGAGGAGAGAGAGGATGACATGCTGAAGATAGATGCAGATTTGTTTGGAGTCACCATAGACGACTCTCCACCTAAAGAAGAAGGTATGTAGCCTCAAGCTCATGGTTTAAGCATGGAGGAGGTTTCGAGTATGATAAGTGAAGACCTTACCAAAGGGGAAAAGGAGAGCTATGTTGAACTGTGTGAGTCCTATCCAAATCTGTTTGCAATGGAGTACAAGCATTTGCAAGGTGCAAAGGGGGTGGAGCACAAAATTGTTCTTAAGGAGGGGTATAAGCCTAAATCACAAAAGCTAAGAAGGATAGGAGAAATTCAAAAAGAAGCCCTTTGGCAGGAGATCAATAAACTATTGGATACAGGCATCATATATCCTGTGAAGGAGTCAGAGTGGGTCTCGCCAGTGGTCATAACCCCTAAGAAGAATGGGAAATGGAGAGTGTGTGTCGACTACAAGCCATTGAATGCCGCGACCAAGAGGAATCACTACCCCTTTCCGTTTCAAGACAAAATCCTAAACCAGGTGGCTGGGCATGAGAGGTACTCGATTATGGATGGCTTTTCAGGGTACTTTCAGATAGGGATTGCACTTGAAGACCAGCTGAAGACCACATTCATATCTCCATGGGGCTGTTTTGGTTACCGCAGGATGCCGTTCGGATTGGTGAATGCATACGCTACCTTCCAAGGTTGGATGAACAGGGTATTTGGTCCATACTTGGGCCGTTTTATTAGGGTTTTCATGGATTATATCCACTGCTACAGTTCAAGGTTGGAGCACCTATCAAAGCTCCAACTATGATTTCAAAGGCTTGATGAAGAAGGAGGCTAGTTGAATCCCAAAAAGTGCAAGCTAGCACAGCCTCGAGCGCAGCTGTTAGGTCATGTGGTGTCGCAAAACAGTATAGAGGCAGATCCTAAGAAGGTGAAGGCATTGGTGTTGATGGAGCCGCCATCAGATGCTCAAGGTTTGGCTTCATTTGTTCATAAGTTGAAGTACTTGTCACGTTTCTTTTGGATGGTGTCGCAATATGTGCATCCGCTTCAAAAGAGGGCTCAGCAAGTGCATGGCTATGAATGGGATGGGGAAGCTCAGTAGGCTTTTGATAGATTCAAGGAGATTTTATGCCAGCTGCCAGCGGTGTGTCCTCCCAATCGAGAGGACGACTTTTATGTATCTATGACAGTGGGCACAGTTGCTATTGGAGCAGTTCTATTGCAAAAGGTAGGGAGAATCTACAAGCCGATATACTTCGAGAGCAGGGTTATTATCCCAGGAGAGGCTACCTACACCGAGGCGGAGCAGTGGGTGATGGCTCTAGTCTTCGCTTGCAGGAATTTCAAAGTCCATTTGATTGTGCATAACTTCTTTGTGTTAACGGCTAACAATCTATTGCCAGAGGTAGTGCTACATTTGAAGTCAGGAAGGAGGATTGTGAAGTGGGTGTTGGAGCTACAGGAGTTCGAGTTCAAGTTTAAGGTGGATCACACGAGTCGGTCTCACCTGGCAGACATTCTTGTCAGCAAGGTTATCGATTTGCCGACCTATCCAAGAGTGGTGAAAGATGAAGCTAAGGAGGAACCCGACTTGGAAGATGCTTTGACTATGTGGCTCAATGGAGCATATTGAAGGGTAGTGCAGAAAGCAGGAGGAGGTGTGGTGATACACGACCCACATGGAAAAACAATATTTTCAAAGGCGTATGATTTGGAGGATGTCCACACCAATAATGAGGCAGAGTATCTCGCTCTGCATTTGGGTTTAAAGCAGTGCATAGAGTTCGGCATTTCAAGGTTGGTGGTGAAGGGAGATGCATTGCTAGTCATCAAGCAACGTTAGGCCAATGGCAGGTAAAGCGCGATTCTTTGAAGCATTGGTTCTTTTCCATCAAGAAGATTTTGAATTCTTTTGAAGAAGTCCAATTCAAGCATGTGAGGAGAGATCAGAATCAGGAGGCGGATCAACTAGCTAGCAGCAAAGTACAGGTACATGTTGCAGGTCTATATGTGGCCCCAGCCACTTATGCAGGTAGAGAGACTCTAAAGGAGATTGAAGGCTTTTTGAGTACAGGGCAATGTTCAGAGGGTTTGTCCAAGTTGCAAAAGAGAAGAGTGGTGCAAAAGGCCCGCAAATTCAGACTAATAGGTCAAGATCTCATGAATTACGGGCGTGACGGAGTGCTTAGAAGAGTGTTGTACAAAGAGGAGATAGGAATGGTGCTGGAGCAATGCCATGAAGAAAGTGGGCATCAAGGTAAAGACCAGGTTTTGTTTCGAATCTTGAGAGCAGGTTTTTGGTGGCCGTTGATAGCACGTGATGTGCACTATTGGTGCAAAACCTGCCATGAATGTCAAACTATGGGCGAGAGGAGGCTGATAGCCGAATCGCAGGGAGCCATCATTTCCCAGGATGCTTTTGAGAAGTGGGGTTTGGATGCCATTGGTCCACTCCCGAAATCGGCAAGCGGTAAAAAATACATTATAGTGGCGATTGACTACCTTACCGGGTGGGTTGAGGCCAAGGCTGTCAAAGAGGTAAATGCAAATGTGGTAGCTCAGTTCGTGTTTGACAGCATTTGTTGCTGTTTTGGTGTTCCATGGGTACTAATCTCGGACAGAGGCCAAGGATTCCGAAGCAAATTGATGCGAGCTTTAGTGGAGAAGCTGGGTATCCAACACCGCTTCTCTTCGCCATATCACCCGCAGTGCAATGGCTTGGTAGAGAGTGCCAATGGGCAGATTGTGAAGATGTTGACCAAATATGTTTGTAAGCAGGTGACAGAATGGGAGGTAAACTTGGAGAAGTGTTTATGGGCTACCGCACATCCTACAAGGTGGCCATAAACTTCACTCCATTTGATCTGGTTTATGGTAAAGAGGCAGTTTTGCCACTACATGCACAACTAGGTGCATTGAACGGTATGTGGCATGTCAGTGCCACTTAACAGGGCGTGTTGCAGGATTGGATCACTAGTTTGGAGGCTTTACAGATGGATAGAGAGGTTGTGGCAGACTTTTATGTGAAACAGAGGGATAAGCGAGTGGCGAAGCTCAACAAGAGCTTGCCAAACAAGGAGATTCAAGAGGGAGATCTGGTGATGAAGTATGAAAGCTACTTGGACTTCACCTTCCAAAAGAAGTTCAAGAAGAAATGGACGGGTCCGTACAAAGTGCATAAAGCCTTTCCGAATGGAACCTATCAGCTGGTGAGAGCCAATTGCAAACATTTGAGGCATAGGGTGAATGGTGTACGGCTCAGGCTGTACTTTGACAGGGGGTTAGTGCCTGATATACACCAGATTGTAGCTACGGGGGTTGGGCAACCAACCTAAACAGAGGAAGCTTATGAAGAGAGAGGACACCTTGTACATACTCTGTACATACTCTGTACATAGCATGTACATATAGCTATGGTTTTTTACTTCATTCCATGCTTGTCGAGTGTTGCAGTTTTCAGGTTCAAAAGTGTGCTTTTAGTTGAGCATGAATGCTCAACAAGAGGGTTGGGCAATGATGGTGCAGCTAAAGTTGGTCGGAGCTAAGTAGTGGTATATGTCAGGCAAAGGGTGCAGCCGAGTGCGGTGCAGAAAGCTAGGGCAGGTGCCAAGGCCCTTGGCAGCCAAAGGATAGCGGGAAAGTGTGTTTGAAGCGGCTTTTTAGGCCAAAAGTTCTATGCAATGTTCCAGATGATATGACAGGTCAAGAGGTCCGAAATGCCAAAACCGTGTCCTGAAAGGTAGTGCTTACTGTGCTCCAGAAGCCGGTCCAGACGGCTCATCAAACGGAGTCCCGGGCTTTAGATATTGCAGTTTAAATAAAGGGTGTGTAGCAGATCCCCAACGGGTAGGGCAGCTGGGGCAGGTGGCCCGGGCTGATGTCAGTGCATATGTGTGTAGTGCTCGAGTTATGGAGCATGCCTGTCTTCTCGGATTGTGAATCGGAGCTCTAGATAGCAAGTTATGGTCATTGGAAGATTTTCCGGGGGCCGGGTCTGAGCCCACCCGACCGCATTGGAGGACGTGCCATCTGGAGTTTCGGTGATAGGGTGTATCGTATGGAGCTAGCACGAATCGACTGCACGTCAACCGGATGCTTAGTCAGCCAGATACAATGAGACGAAGTTGGTAGCCGTTGGCAGTAGAAAGTGGGCAGATGATTTTTTCGGTTTTTGTGGCCTCCGGTAGCGAGCTCACAAGAAGCATAGTGTAGTCGGGTTTGCATGACCCGGGGGGCAACTCAGTGAAGGCTTGGTCTGACTCGGCAATCCGGGTTTTCAATCATCCCACAAGGTAGTCGGGGCCAGGAGAAAAAGGCAAAAAAGAGGTCTTTTATATGTGTATCTTGGGAGATTTTTTGGAGCTTGAGGGCTTTGGAAGGTGAGGCCGCCACATGGCGCCGAAGTAAACCCACATGCGCACAATGGCTTTTCAATGGCGGGGTATAAGGGTCAGGGCTTTCGCCGTTTAGAATGCATGGATGGGAGCCCATTTGAAGCTCCGTGAGCTCATGGCCATGGCCTTAAGCGCATGGCACTATTGTGGTGGCTCTACAGGCCGCGGGTGGCAGTTTGCGACGGTTTTGGGCGGCTCCGCCCTCATGAGGAAGGTGATGACGTGGCACCCGCCCACGGGGGGGCCTTTTCCCACGGACTAAATTCGGTCCAAACCTTTTTGAAAGGCAATGTGAACCCTTAGGGGGGCAACGACGGTTCCGTCGTTGCTCCCTAGAGGGTGCTTGTGTGTAGAGTGAAGTATGAAGCCTCGGGATAAGCACCAAGCTAGTCAAAGTCCCCAGCTGAGCCTCCCAAGGGGATTGCCACATGTCTGCCTACCATGAAAAATGCCTAAAAAGTCAAAAAACGAGCCCAATATATAGGGGCAAAACTTTTTGTAACAAGAGGCTGCTTAGTTTTTGCAGTGTACATGAAAGGAGAAGAGAGAGAAGCTCAGAGAAGGATTGTAATGGAGCTTGGAAGCCATTAATGCACAACCCTTTTGGTTTATGGTGCCGTGTCACATCCCCCTTTCCCCTTTCTCTTTGTCGTCTCGTGTGTTGTCAGCCGGGATGCCGGTGAAGCGTGTGTACGCCCGGATCGTTGGTGCATTGCAAAGAGAGAGAGAGAGAGAGAGAGAGAGAGAGAGAGAGAGAGAGAGAGAGAGAGAGAGAGAGAGAGAGAGAGAGAGAGAGAGAGAGAGAGAGAGAGAGTAAGTGTATGTGTGGAGGGAGGCAGAGCAGGTGCAGTGAGGTGTCGGCTCCTTTTGCAGTCCTGGATAGCGTGTGTGCGCTTGGGAACTGAGCAGGTGAAGCGGATTAGGTGTAGATTGTCATTTTGAAGGTTTTTTCGAGTGGATTGGGGTGCTGTGTTGACCCTGAGCTATAGAGAGGCATTTCTGGTCGTGCCGGGTGTCTTCCCCATTCCCCCTCTCCAACGTGTTTTGCTCGTGAGTCAGCCTGAGCCAAGGTGCTCTAACTCTCAGCTAACACATGGCTAAGATGCTACTCAAATTAGTATTAATCGGTTCATCCATTGACCACTAATTTGCATAAGTGCTATGAGCCACACACGCTAAGAGCTTGACCAAGGGTAAGACCCAATTATTGGCATTCTTTGGGTGATTGTTTTCAAGATCGAATAGATCTACCCAGGGAAGTACACATCAACGTTAATGGACAAGCAAGAGTCTTGTCATTACGGATGTTTATGGTGTCATTTTGGCACTACATTTTTTCTTTGCGACACTCACGTTGAGTTTTTGAAAATCTTCAACTCACAGCCCCGCTGATCTCTACAAGGAAGTATAGATACATCAATCAGTTCCGACATCATGGTTGTCCACAAGAGATTGGTAGTTCACTTGTGTGGGTCTTCTGCTCTCTCTATAGCACTACGGAGTGTCTATGGACATACTGTTTTGGGGTAAGACCCGACAGGTGATTGCTACATAACCCCATAGGTATTAAGGATCACAATTTGATCTGCATTGAGGATCACAGTTGACCTCTCCCAGTTATACTTTCAAGGAAAGAATTACGCATTCTACCACGCGGTAGCAGACGAACACACTTTTCAAGTTGATTCCACTCAATCTGTACACGGTTAACTATGTTGGTTACCATTATCTGCTAGTTGAGCAGTTTCTACAAAGAGTCTTATCAAGGGGTTTGACTACGTAGATTCTAATCCAAGAGCTTGGATTGCAAAGGCAACCACCAGGCTTCCCAGTGCAATGCTGTTTGTTTTTTCAGGTAGGGGACGTGCTCCTCCCCATTTGAATACGGGTAAGTGAACATTACGTTCGAATCTCCAGGTATGCATCTATTGATTTGGTGTTATTCCATTTTTAGTATGCTTTGCTTGGTTTTTCAAGACGTATAAGTACGCTTGAATGTTACAGAGTCATGCCAAGGGCATGTCGGCACAAAGTATTTTGGGCCAAGTAGCCAATCTATCTTTCTGCCTTATGTTGTTACAAACCTACTTGTAGGGTTCAATTTGGCACATGTTGTCACATGGGATACAACATGGTCTAGGAACTCAAGGAGTTCGGTTTAACCAGTGTGGAGCAATGAATGAGGGTCCCTCTCACTCCTGTCATAAAGTGTTAAGAGCTACCTCCACACACAAGTACATCTTGTACTTGTAGGATGTTCTTTTTCAGACATCCTTAGTTGAGACATATTCCACATGTGGCGAATATGAGTCTCTAGGACTGACACTAGTGCCCCTATTTCAAATATGTGTCACGACAAAGTCCCTAAGTGCTGGTCACATATGTTTTCTAGACCATTTTTAGCACGATGTATCAAGAGTAATTTCGTTGGTGGCTAGAAATTCTCGGATACTTAGAATGACTTGTTAAGGTACAAGTATTGCTAAACAACATTACAGATGGTTGTTTACACATATAACAAATGAAAAAGTTTCACTGTTTGTACCTAGACGTGATCACTGTTTCACCTTCTATTATGGTTTAGACATTTCAGCAAGGCTTGCAAAAGATTGCAACTGAAAGTATTTACTTTCTTTTCAGAACTATTTACAATCCTCTTTAATGTGTGCTAGGTGCATCACATTTGCCACAAGTTGAAGGCAAGGATCACCATGGATATACAGGTTCGGATCTGTTTTTGCTAAATGCATGCACACTAGGTGTTATGGGCCCTAGTGTTTAGCAAAGGCTGATTTGGAACCGCATGCATATTCCACAGGTTGTTTCTTATGAAGCATTTTTGCACTCTATGTGCACTAACTCTATGCGATTACTTTTAAATCCACTAATCACCAATAGAGGTCATGGCTCGGTTTGGGCGTTTCTAGATTTTTTTCAAGTTAACCACGATGGTTATTTCGGACATTGTTAATTCTTTACCAATGTTAAACACTACTGTGATTTCCCGTTTACCAGTCATCTGGGAAGACTGTCTGTAAACCGTTTTCAAGAGTTTTTTGGAGCAAGGGATTGCGCATATGTACATACACATGCATGGTGCATCGAATAAAAAATTGCCCATTTTCCAGAGCCAGGTGGTTACGTGGGGCCCACATGTGTACAGGTAGGACAGCATGTACATAGTGCATCGATTTTCACTATCACCAATACCAGTGTGTTTTTTCTACAATAAGGAGGAGTTGGTAGCACGTAAAAATTCTTGAGGAAGCTATCCGCGGGCCGACGACATGAGGTAAGCAAGTGCGTCAGATGGTATCTAGTGGCGTAAGGAGGCCGAACGGGGTCAATATTTGCACGTGGATGAATACGGACACAACGTGGGTGTTTTCTTGTGAGAGTTATGCAGAAAGTTCATCATTAAGACCACTTTTTGGGGCCACTTCACGTGGTTGCGAGATGTATTATTGAAAAGAAATGAGTGCCAGGTGTGCGGATGATGCAAAAAGGTGACAACTATGCATTGCGAGGTCAGTTTTTGGCCTGTTCGGGGTTCGTTTGAGGTCATCTAAAAGGCCAAGGGTGCCCAACTAATGAAGCTAAGTGTGGGAACTAAAAAAACAGAGAGAAGACCAGAAAAAAAATGGAGAAGAGAGGAGGAACAGCCGCAGATGTGTTTTTGGGGTTTTTGGAGCCTGTTTTGGCCGTAAACTGCTCATCCGAGGTCGGATTTGAGCACTTTGACATTGTAGACTGGGGTTTTGGGCCGTTCCGGACGTGATGGCGTTGTCAATTTTGCCAAATTCCGCTCTCTTATTCTGCTATTTTGGTTGTGTAAGTTTCTCCTATGAGCGAAGCTTCCGCTCCAATTTGTGATTGTATCTGATCTTTTACCCATTTTGTGTGCTCTATTTGCCCATTGGTGTTGGCCCAAGCTCATTTGTATAAGTTCTCCTCTTTTGAGCTGAGTTTTTTGGGGGTGTGTGTGTGTGTGTGTGTGTGTGTGTGTGTGTGTGTGTGTGGAGTGGGCAAGTGGATAGTCTCTCTCCTCTCACTCCATAGGTGTGTTTCCTGTCTCGGCCAGGTGGTTGTGTAAGCCGAGTGGTGCCCCATAATGTGTGTGTGTATCCTTCCAAGAGTGTGTGTTGGGTCATTATAGAGGCGTTCTGTGTGTTTTCATCCCGCTCACATTCTTTTGGCGCCCCCACGGAGGATCTTCTTCGAGTACCTTCTGCTTCGAGCTTCAAGCTTCGAGATTCGGGATTACAGGTTGCAGATTACAGGTTGTAGACTACAGGTTACAGGTTATAAGTTACAGGGACAGGTACATGTATAGGTGATTCACACAGGTACAGGTAGCTAGAGTATAGTGATATACTGAGAGTGGAGTCACTTGCAATTGTTGTGGGTATGCATCATTTGGCGCCTGTTTGAGCGCATTGTCTGCTGGATTGTATGTTACTTGTGGAAACTTCCATTGTACGTCTTTGTGGATCCATATTTGGTTTTATTTGGCAGTCCCATCCATTTTTGAGACTTGGTCTGGAAGGTAGTCATTTTTGAGACTTGACTATACGCGATTTGCATGAGCCTTCGTGTGAGGGTCGATAGCGTGAGGTTTTATTGAGCTGGGGGATTCTCAAATGTGGAGATACTTTCGGTGATACAGGTAGCTGGAGCACCCATTTCGTGACCTCACCATAGGCTATGTACTAGTGAGTCCTATTTGATGCTCGGGTTCTATTGTTGGCAGTTTATGCATACATATACTGTCTATATTTTGGGTTCCTACTGCTCTATTTCTGGGGAAACTCTGCCAAAATTTTTCCAAGTTATGATGGCTGGTTTTTTGGTCTTTTGAGCCATTTATGCTGTTATGCTGTTGAAATTTTGGCAAAATCACAGGTTAAGTAAGGTGTGCCTTCTTGGGAGCTTCATGGTTGGCTTTAACACTAGAATGGTAACATGACACTTTTATGTCCTTGGACACTTTTGTGTCCTATTAAGTGACCATTTTGCTTGAATTATTTGAAGAGTATGAAAATGAATTTCTAGGTGCTATATATCCACAAAATTGCCTTATGAGCTGAAAAAAACTTAGCATTTTTTTTTGAGTATCGATCTCATCATTAACCTTACTCTTGCACAACATTTTTGAACCTAAACTGTGTGAAAAAATGGGTCCTATTTTAGGTTTTTTTTTCAATTTTTGGCAACTATACCACTCTAAACTTCATGTTTGTGAGGTTTAGATGGCTAGAGGTTAGGCCTTCATAGTTCTCAACATGTTTTGATTCTTGTAGGGAGAGCTAAGTGTTGAAATTGAAAGTTATGACCAATTTACAAGAATTGCATAATCCTATTTTTTGGACAAAATTAGCACTTTTATGATTTTTTTGGTGGCTTTCTTGATATCCAAATTCAATTTTGATTTTGTAAGTGTAATGTATAACATAAAGCTAATCTTCCTTGAGTTTTGCGGGACGTAATATGCTATATAGCATAGTATATGATGATGGTTGAGTTTTTTGATTGCTGAAGAATACGATACATTTTAGAGTAGCAAGCATAGCTTTCTCAATATTTTAGAGTAGCAAGCATAGCTTTCTCAATATTACTAGTTTCTTAGGCCAATTGTGTGTATTTTTTAGATAGTGACCATATCTAATCATAGACTACAAAATTGGCTAGATATTGAGTAGTTTCTATGGGTTTCTAGAGGTCATAATGATAACCCCAGTTTTTTCATGTTTGCTATATTTAGCACTTTATCATTGCCCCCAAGGTTCCAATTGTAAGAGATCCATTATCCTTTTGACATGCTCCATGGCTCCTTTTGAATCCAAAGGCCCAAAGGGAACTAAGAAAACATGTATATAGTATCTGTATTGAGCGTGACTATACAAACTTTGATGATAGGTCCGCAGAATGGCAAAAATGCAACCTTTTTGTACCTATTTTTTTTGCCCAAAAAAAATTAGTGAGGTAAAAGCAACCATATGTTTTGTTCACCAACCCATTAAAGTTAACGGGGCATTTTATGTCATGTCCTACAAAAATCTCCACTCTTATTTATATGCAATCAACCGTAAGAAATTGTTGTTTTGGGCAAAATGCACTGGTCCATCAACTTTGGAGGCTTGAGCGTGACCAAGGGATGATAAAAATTACAAGTTTATCATTTTTTCCATATGTAGTAGTTATTGAACTATAAGCTCATGAAAGGATTTTTCAAAATGAGTGGATCTACTATGGTTTTGGAAATTTTTCCCAAAACCCTGAAAGGACACTTTTATGTCCTGCTAGGTTACCATTCTAGTGTTAATGGATGATCAAAATGGCCCTCAATTCACTCCATTTCATTTAACTCAAAGAATCTAGATAAATGTTCATGTGTCCAGGAAGATTTTTTTCGAGCAGCGCATAGTTTTTATGTTCGGGCCAAGAAGATTACGAGAGATCTTGGAATGTCCTTTGCCTGTTGTAATTCCGATGATCAACTATGAAAACTCATTTGATGTGCATGTGTTTGTCCTTATCTAAAGTTGAGCTCCATTGAAGTTTCTGGGAATTGGGTAGTCAAAAGTTTTGGGTTCTTGCATGTGTGTTCAAAGGGGTTCTCAAAGCATTGTAACTTGGGTAGCCATGGCTTTCTCTTATCCGGAGTTTCATGGAAGAAGTGATGAAGATGTGGAAGATTTTTTGGAAAAGATGGAGGTTGCCTGCATTAGCAACCAGATTCATGACCCTGCGCAGATATTACGTCTTCTCCAAATTTGTTTGAAGAGTGATGCACGAGTCTGGTCCAAAACATTTGAAGAGGAGTCGCGTGCAGCGGATCCACCTGTAAGATTGAGTTGGGACAATCTAAGGCATGGGTTGGAAGTGGAGTTTGTGAAGATAGAAGATCCATACAAAGTGTGGCAAGAAGTACAAGGTTTGGTGCAAAAGTAAGGTGAGCCAGTAGATGCGTACATACGAAAGTTTTCATTGGCATGGGAGCGAATGTGCAAGGCCTTAGCACCACAAGTACCCCCGCCTGACATGATGAAGAAGGACAAGTTTTTGGCTAGTCTTTGGGAGAATATACGTTGGAGAGTGGAGCTAAAGAAGCCTAGGACATATGAAGATGCATTAGAGGTGGCCAGGAACAAAGAGTGGAAGTTAAGGAAAATGAGCCAGTTAGGGGTGGAGTCTTTGCCCATGAGGTCTGAATTTCAGCCTATTGACTCTTTACAAGGTCGCATGCCAGGGGCTCATCATGAACCAGTTGTTCCTGTTACTACTCAGGTTATGCCAGCAGTGGTCACTACATTGGTGCAAGATGATGGGCTAAGGCAAGACATGAGGCAAGTGGTAGATTTTATGAAGAATCTCAGCCTAAACATGCTAGTTCAAGTGGGAAATAATCGAGGTCGAGGGAGGTTTGCAAATCAGCCAGGAGGTGAAGAAAGGCCTAGGAATGGTGTTGGACAAAGCAATGGTAGGTTTTGGAGGCAGACGCCCACATGTTATAATTGTGGAGAGTTGGGTCACATCAGCCCACAATGTGATAAGCCACTAAGGATGAGGGGGAGACATGTATCCATTGCCAAGACAGATGCTAACTAGGTCAAATGATTATGGCATCGAAATTAAGGGAGACGAAGGAACCAGTGGACTGACCCAGGAGGAAAAGGGAAAGACAAAAGTGTTAAGTGTAGTCACCTTGGAGAAGGCATCAAAGCTAGAGGATACATTAGTGATGCCTATTGGGAAGAGGACCAGAGAGGATAAGGAAGGAAGAAGTGCCCCAGGTCCTAGTAAGAAGAAAGGAAAGAGCCATGAAGGTGAGGATGTCAAGGCCAAGAGGAAACGGAGAGCTCGTCGAAAGTTTCATGTTTCAGATTTTCCACTAGGGGATGGGCAATTAAGCTATGACTTGAAGGAGGATCTGACGAGCAGGAAGGCAGATGTTACTTTTGGGCAGCTTATAGAGATGGTGCCTAAGCTAAAGCGACAGTGGAAGAGGATGGTTAACCCAATGGAGAAAGAGCCAGAGAGAGGTTCAGTAAAGGTGTTGGCAATGGATGAGCTACCAGAAATTTGTCCAACAGTAGATGTGTGGCATAAAAGGAAAAATTTGGGACAAGGTTATGTGGATGGTGGAGCCCAAATATGGGTCATAACACACTCATGCGGTGAGAAGATGGGTCTCGCAGTGGCTGGGGTGTCAGGTTTTCGGATTAGATTGGCAAACCATCAAAAAGTAAAATGCTTGGGTGTTGTAAAGAGCTTAGAAGTGGAGGCATATGATGCAAAGGCAGTGGTTGATTTTCATGTGATGCCAGCGGGGTTGGAAGCATATCCTATTATACTGGGCAGACCATGGTTGTGTGCAGTGGGAGCTGTTCAAGCTGGGAGACGTGGTACGATTAGCCTCTATAGAAAGACAGGTGCCAAGGAGCTATATAATATGGACACAAGGAAATGATTGGAGGAGCTTTATGAAGATGAGGATGAGTCTAGTGATGAAGACTATTCCTCAGTGTCTGACGAGGACAATGATAGTACTACCAGCAGTGATGAGGATGCTGATGTTGCATTTCTTTTGATGGACAAAGGAATCCAGGAGTCTGGTTTAGTTGCATTTACGAATGAAGTTGAAGATGAAAGTGAAGGGCCTTATGAAGTGATTGAGGGGCCGATGCAAACCAAGGTTGAGTTGTCAAAGAAGCATGAATTGATGACACAAATGATTAGTTGTGGAGACCTCTCAGCTATGGAGAAGGGAATATATTTGCACATGCCGATCTATGCCAAAGTAATTGATGGTTTTCTTGATGCAAGATTGATGTATGGCATCTCTACACTTTTTCCCTGGGAATCAGGTGCAAGCTTGATTAATTTTTTGAGGCAAGGAATGCAAAGTGTTTTTGTGTGGGATCCAGACGGCGAGTCTCATATTGCTTTTTGCTGCTGCTGATCATGAATGATCTAGCAGGCTAGGGGATGGGCGAATTATGTCAGGAGTTTTTTGGAGCAAGGGATTGTGCATATGTACATACACATGCATGGTGCATCGAATAAAAAATTGCCCATTTTCCAGAGCCAGGTGGTTACGTGGGGCCCACATGTGTACAGGTAGGACAACATGTACATAGTGCATCGATTTTCACTATCACCAGTACTAGTGCGTTTTTTCTACAATAAGGAGGAGTTGGTAGCGCGTAAAAATTCTCGAGGAAGCTATCCGTGGGCCGACGACATGAGGTAAGCAGGTGCGTCAGATGGCATCTAATGGCGTCAGGAGGCCGAACGGGGTCAATATTTGCACGTGGATGAATACGGACACAACGTGGGTGTTTTCTTGTGAGAGTTATACAGAAAGGTCATCATTAGGACCACTTTTTGGGGCCACTTCACATGGTTTTGAGACGCATTATTGAAAAGAAATGAGTGCCAGGTGTGCGGATGATGCAAAAAGGTGACAACTATGCATTGCGAGGTCAGTTTTTGGCCTGTTCGGGGTTCGTTTGAGGTCATCTAAAAGGCCAAGGGTGCCCAACTAATGAAGCTAAGTGTGGGAACTAAAAAAGAAGAGAGAAGACCAGAAAAAACATGGAGAGGAGAGGAGGAACAACCGCAGGTGTGTTTTTGGGGTTTTTGGAGCCTGTTTTAGTCGTAAACTGCTCATCCGAGGTCGGATTTGAGCACTTTGACATTGTAGACTGGGGTTTTGGGCCGTTCTGGACGCGATGGCACTGTCCATTTTGCCAAATTACTCACTCTTTTTCTGTTGTTTTGGTTGTGTAAGTTTCTCCTATGAGCAAAGCTTCCGCTCCAATTTGTGATTGTATCTGGTATCTTTTACCCATTTTGTGTGCGCTATTTGCCCATTGGTGTTGGCCCAAGCTCATTTGTATCTAAAAATCATAAGTTATCCTCTTTTGAGATGAGTTTTTTGGGTGTGTGTGCGTGTCTCTGTGTGGAGTGGGCAAGTGGGTAGTCTCTCTCCTCTCACTCCATAGGTGTGTTTCCTGTCTCGGCCAGGTGGTTGTGTAAGCTGAGTGGTGCCCCATAGTGTGTGTGTGTCTCTTCCCAAGAGTGTGTGTCGGGTCGTTATAGAGGCATTATGTGTGTTTTCATCCCGCTCACACCGTGAGGAAAACACACGTCAATACTGTTAGTTATCCAAGGGGATAGGCAGATTACAAACATTACAAAGAGTAATCTTGTGCTAAAGGATCTGCTAAGAGCATACGTTAACACAACGCATTTCTAAATAGATGATTTTCTCCCTATTATAGAATTTGCTTAAGTACGATTTTTGACTTTGAACACCTCTTGTGGTGGGGTTGGAGATTGTGTCAATACTTTCATACATCAAGGACTTACCAGGTGTGTTGACAGAGCATCGTGGCAAGTAACCTTCATTAGGGATGAACATGTAACGGACTATTCAAGATACTCAGGCGAGTAGGAAATCTGGCTCACAACTGCATGGAAAGTTACGCCAAGGTTTTCTTGCATTATTCTAGTACCTTCAACTCTTAGTTGTGGTTCCTCCTTTACAGTACTCAAGTGAGCTATAAATGGAGTTACCATTTAAACCCAAGTGACTCTTAGTTGTGGTTACTCCTTTACAACACTCAAGCGAGTTATAAATGGAGTTACCATTCAGACCCAAGTGGTTGCAAACGGAGAACAATGTTGAAAATCAAGATATTCATCTTGGTTTCATTGAACCTCCTCACTGCACCAATTATCGGTCATACACACAATTGGCTCACTTATGGGACGTCAATAAAGAGAACACCAGTATTCTTAAGAAGATGTTACTACTTGTGTTTTCGAGGACGAAAACTCTTCCTTAAGGGGGAAGTAATGTCAGGACACGGGTCCTGTACCCTAAGAACTAGGCTAGGCAAGGAGTACAGCCAAGGGCCGGGCTAGGCAGTGTGGACAGGGGATCCGTCTAGGGCAAGGGGCTAGGAGCCCACCTATAAAGGGAGGTTGGGAAGAGGATCTAGTAGAGCCTAGTTGCCTAGTTTCTTACACATGCGTCCCATATCCTCTGCAACACTCATTCCCCTCTACATGCATTTCAACTCCGCCCTTCAACTTGAAGCTTTTGCTCGGTCTCTGTAGCTCCCCTTAACTCCTGCAATATGCCACCCCTTCTAGTGAGAACCTATCGGCCCTTCCTCTGTAACGTGCTCCTTCAATTGCCTAAGGTTGCTCCTCTCTCTCAAAAAGGTGGCGGCCCTCCTCTTTACAGCGCTGGCCCCTCCTGGTCGTAGCCTCTTCTTGACCCTGCTGGCCACCTGTGGTGACCACTGCTCCTTCTGTAACTCCCTGCCCCGCCCTCGAGGCACTCCTACCCTTCTTCTCCGCGTTGACTCCCTCTAGCCCCCCCTTGCAGTGCCATCCTCCTGCCATGCAAACTGGAGACTCCCTCCAGATGGCGACTTTCCCATTCAACCTCCCAAGTGGTGCTACTTGCCTTCAAGTAGCCCACCACCCCTCCATGCAACGTTTTATTTCCTCAACTAAAAAATTTAAAAACCTTTTGGGTTGGGCCCCCGTGCACACGCCAAAAATTGCCGATCCAACAAAGACTTAAGCTTTAGTGTGGACAATCCCACGACGATGCAAACAGGTCATAGTCAATCCCGCACACCACCCTAAGAAGACCAGGACCGCTACAAGTGTGGCAACCTTAAAACAACATCCCATTGAGCAGTTTCATGCATGCCGAGAGCCTCAAAATTGGCAAAATTGTGAAAGGATTCAACATATAACATTTCATGGCACTAGCTGATGATTGCACCCACACTTCTGGGAATCCTGACGAGTTGAGCATGAAAACCTCCTTTGGTTTGCTAAAACCCACATTTGACATACACTTTCCGACAGTGCCGACCATACCTTGCATCAAGCAGCTGCACAAGTACTGTGTCATCTACCTACTAACTTTAACATAGGTGTCCCTCGCTTCTCCTTGGGTCGACAAAACTTGGGTGCACCATCATCTTGAAACGATAGCGGATAGTGATTTCTCTTGGTCGCCACATTTAGTGGCTTGTAGTCGTCACATACCCTCCATTTTCCATTCTTCTTAGGGGACTCCTTCACAGGGTGAATGATGCTTGCATCCAACAACTTATTAATCTCGTGCCAAAGGGCCTCCTTTTGGATCTCCCCTAGTCTCCTAAGCTTCTGTGCTTTAGGTGTATGTCCCTCCTTGAGAACAATCTTGTGCTCTACCCCTTTTGCACCACGCAAATATTTGTATTCCATTGCAAATACGTTAGGATAGGACTTACACATCTGGACATAATTCTCCTTCTCACCCTTGGTCAAATCCTCACTCAACATGCTTGAAACCTCGTTTATTCTTAAACCATGAGCTTGAGGCTGCATACCTTTACTCTTAAGAGGGGATTCATCTATGGTGACTCCAAAAATATGCATCTATCTTTAGCATGTCATCCCCGCTCTCCCCTTCCTATGTGCTAGTGTAGACTTCATCATAGGCCGTCTCCATCTCGTACTCGTAGCTTGTCATGTCATCTTCATCTTTAGCTCCCATAGGACAAGAACTACTCTCCTTGGTCTTCAAATCTACCACAATCTTTCTCCCCTTCTCTCTGTCAGATAAAGTGAACACTTTGCTCTCCCAATCCTGCTTAGCACCTTTGCCAGTAACCACGGCCTACCCAAAATGATTGGATAAGCATTATCACCTTCCTTCATAACGGAAAAGTCTATCAGGCACTCTATGCCCATCACCTTAACCTTCACATCCTGAGACACACCCAGGAACCTAGCTTTAGTATGGTTGGCCATCCTCATGTGCACATTCAACTTGGCTATCGGCTTGAATCCCATCTCCTTCATGGCTTTTTCCGCCATGACACATACCTATGATCCACCATCTATGTAGGCCTATAGCTGCATCCTTTTCTCAATGATGGCATGGACCAGTGGAAGAACATCAGTCAGGATACCTACCCTCAAGGCGATGTTTTGCACGGCGTGCACATTCTCCTTAGCTCTTGGCAGCCTGGTGCTAACACTTGTAGACCATTGTCTCCTCAATTTGGGATTTAAAGCCAACATTTGAACAAAAGTATTGTTTGCTTTTTGATTTTGAATGCCACTTACCAGGTTGTACTTGGGATATCCACATCCCAATTAAGAACCCGCTTGCTTGATTTTGTGGTGTCTCCTTATTTTGCTAGTCTCAGGTTGCACTCTACCTTCATACACCTTCTCTTTGCCCTTGCTAGCTCTAGTTTCACACTTCGTCTTTGTCTCCCTCTCATCTCTTTCCCTTTTGCTGGCCAAAATCTTGACTCCGTGCTTGTCCACCCATGTAATATTCACCCTTGGGACTTCACCTCCATTTGGCAGAGCTGGATGCATAGGATTATTCATACAACAGGGGAGATGAGGATATTCTCTATAAACTAGATAAGATAAAGCAAAGAAAATTATCAGTCAAAAGTTATGTTGAGAAAATAAAAGAGCTAACTAGGCAGTTGCAGGAACCACCATCAGAAAAGCGGTTGCGAGCATGGTTCTTAAATGGTTTTTGCAGTAAGAAGATTAGGGAACAGGAGGTGTCAACACCAACAAAGAAATTTAATGATATGGAGTAGCGAGCCATGAAGCTAGAACATCAGGCCAAGAAAGAAAGGCGTCATAAGAATAGGAGGTCCATTAGTAGTAGTACTTCTACTGAGAATTCTGATTCTAGTAAGACCTCCAATAGTTCTGAAAGTAGCTCCGATGAGAAGATCAAACACAAGGCTAAGAAGGGGTCTTGGTCTAGAAAGATTGATGAGATGGCCCGACAGATTGCTGAAATCAGTCAGACCAAACAACCAATAAGAAGAATGGAAACATGGTGTTCAAAGTGTAAATCTAAAGATCATGTTTCCAATGAGTGCCCTCAATGTACTTACTACAAATCCTATGGCCATATATGGAACAACTGTGGTATTAGAATTCATCATTTTAAGAAGGGAAAAGATCTATCTATGGTGGCATTTACCAATGCTGAACCAGTAAGAGTGGAGACTATCAGTGTTCCCCAAGAACAGAAACCAGGTATCAGTGGTACTGGTACGGGGCACGGAAAATACCAAGCTAGTACTGGCCGGGGCTGGGGTCGTGGTAATTTCCAGAATCAAAGTCTGAACTGCTATACTTGTGGTAAGTATGGGCATTTCGCGGCTCAGTGTCCAGACACACCGGTGACTGCGGCTACTGAGAGGAAGGTCCCATAACCAGTTCTTGTACAAGCAGTTACACACAATAAAGGGGTGGTAATAGAGGAAATTCCAGATAACCTAGTGAAACCAGTCACTCCTGGAAGTAGAAAATGGGGTAAGCAGAGAGAGGTGTGAAAGGACAAAGGTAAAGAAAAGGTGGTTGATGAATGGCAAGAGCAGAGAGAACTAGCGGCAAAAATCATAGAGGATTTAGCCAAGAAGCTGCCACAGCAGCCAGAGAGTTCTGATGCTCAGGTCATTCAGAAGATACCACGCCACTCTTCTCCGACAGCACAACCAAACCAGCCAAGGACTCGAATACCTGAGACTATGTTGGCTGCAGTTGAGGGACTGATGGTGGTAATGGAATTGAAAGCACTAGAACAAAGGAATGGTATTGTGGAGATACTACCAATTCTTCAAGTTTTGATGACAACTCCGATCATGAGAGGGAGGAAATTCATGTCAAGATTTTTGACAGAATTCACAAACTCATTGTGGAGTTAGAGGACATTGGAAAAACTTTGCCTGAAGAAACGAAATTCATCAGATAGCAAAGGGAAGCTGGGGCGGAAGCCAAAACAGTTGACTTGACAACTGTCGGAGATAATGAAGTGCCGGTGATCTAGGTGGACTATAAAGCTGTGAAATAGTAAGAGCCACTATCTAGTGTCATACTGGATGGAGGTGCAGGAGTAAACATCCTGGGACACATCTTCAACAAAGTATGGGAATTACAAATCTAAAACCATCACCTTTCAGAGTTCGAATGGCGGACCATCGAGTAGTGCAAGCAACTAGTATGATAGAGAGTATGCAGGTAAGAGTGATCAAAGAAAAGTTCAAAGCTAGCTTCCTAGTACTAGATGTGCAAGGCACGTATGGGATGCTACTGGGGCACCCATGGCTGCAAATGGCACAGGACGTTAGTTGGATTTAGGGTTGCAGAGAAACGCACATAGCTTAGAGAAGACGAAGAAAGCTCAAGTCATACAATAGAGAGTGAGTTACTTAGTATGCAATGGAAAGATAGATAGCCCTAGAGTGATTGGCGTATATACAATGCTCGGGTGAAAAAACCTCCTAAAGAGGGAAAAAATGCCCCGGGGGTCCTAGTGTTGTCACACACATCACTACCACATGTATATGGTAACAAATCTCCCCTCGAGTGATGCGGTGAACGAGAGCTGGAACATGAGTAAAGGGAAGTGCCATGCCCTGACGACATGATCAGTCCACAAAGGGGAGTAAGCCCAAAGCTGTGCAGAAAGCTTCAAGCTTCTTATGAGACAATGCCTTTACAAAAAGGTCTACAAGGTTGTCTTGTGTTGGCACATAAGCCAAGCTAACCTCTCCTGCTGGGAGCCTCTCTCTGACATAGTGGTAATGCACCTCAATGTGCTTTGTGCGAGCATGAAAAATTGGGCTCCTCACAACTGCCAATGCGCTCTGACTGTCAGTGTAGATAGTGTTGGAAGTGTCCTGTGCAACAGCCAAATCAGCCATAAGGCGTTGTCGAGAAATTTGCGGTCTTGCCAGGAAAGCACCGAGCTTATGGCTGTGAGAGTTTGTGAGAAAACTCAACAAAAACTATATGAAGGAGTTAAACCATAGATGCTATGAAGACTAGGGTTTGGAAAGAAGTAAAATCAAAGAAGCCCAACCATTCTCTCTTGCACTCACACGCACAAAGAAAGAACACAAAAGAGAATGTCAAAATAACACAAAGATGAAAACATCAAGGCTATGGTCATATCGTAAAATGGGTAATATGAAAGGGTTAATAGATGAGTTAATGGCATTCAATCTTGGCTGACCAAATATGCTACGAATTGTTCTTTGGAATTGTAGTTTTGTGCTTACCATAATATATATATTTTGTCTAGTGATTTGGATTAATTGTGTGTACAAATCCTCTTGGTTCATATCAAGATAACTATGCTTACGTCAAAAGAAAAGTTATAGTCTATGAGAGGTAGTATAATGGGATCCGGTGATAGAAGTATTTCATTGAGCCTTTCAAGGCCAAAGAGAAACACTATACGTTGTTGAAAGTGTATTTTACGGCTAATCCATACGTTAATTCTAATAGATCGTACAAAGTGAAAGTGATAGAAATTATCATCATGTGGATTATTCATCTAGGATAGTATGTGAGAAATGTAGATATGAGAGAAGTGAAGAGATGAGAAGTTTCCCTCCCAAGCTCTATTCTTGCCCGTAGGCAATAAGGATACTGCGGGGAGAGATGTACCTGTAGCAAAGAGAACCTAAAATTTGTAGAGAGGATGAATTACTAAGAATGAGAGAGATAGGTTTGGTTAAGGATATGAGATTAGATACATATATATATATATATATATATATGTTGGATTAGAGATGAAAATGAAAACTACAAGAAATCAAGAAAACATCAATGTAGAACACATCTTACTTGAAACCCTTCGGCACCATTATTGATGGAGAGAGAAGAAGAGGGGAGAATTCAACGTTGATTGATACGCCAAGTCCAAGACCTTCTTTGATTAGAGTTGATCTTCCAAGGATAGCGTACAAGAATGGCTAGTCTTCCTCTAGGAGAAAGTATAGGCTTGGGCTTATGTTAATGGCTAAGTACAATTAGGCATTACTACTCACTCCCTCAAGAATTCCTCTCATCAATGGCTTGAATGATTGAGTTCTTTTCAAGGAAGAAAAGGTCCCCTTTTATAGGTGAAGGGAACCCCCAAGGGTTTACACAAGAAGAGAGGAGCCAGTGTGAACAGGAATTGGAAAAGTTGGAAATGAGTTGTCCTTGCATGATGTGGGCAGACTGGGGTCCAGTATTTCAATCATATCTCCTCAACCGTAGCTCCAAATAAAAAAGTAAAAATATGGGCAGAAAATTCAGCTCATTAGCTACGATTTTCATTTTAAAATTGTTTTCCAATTTGGATTGGAACCTTGTGTAAAAAAACATCAAAATAGGGTCCATTTCTGGCAGCAAAAGTCTTCCTGTGGTCCCCTTAGCCTAGACTTTCATTTGATTCCAAAGGACACCTCATGCCATATGAAAGCATAACATTGCTCCTTGACAAAGTTTTGTAATCATGCTTGAAATAATGCATTAAAATAAGTGTATCTTTGAAATCATGCCACCTAGTGTCCCACTAGGATTTGTTGATTCCCTCCTAGTAGCTATTTAAAAAGAAATATAAGAAAAATATGAAAAATACATAGAATATATGTATATTGGAGTTTACCCTAAATATAGGATCTAGCTAGGGTGTGAGATGATAATGAGATAGTAGAAATAAAGAATCAATTCTTTTTGCCCCAAGTTAAAGAGGCGGAGCTATTGATGCTTTTCCCATAGTATTTTCTGATGGTAAAGTAAGAATAGGTTACCCTTGAGAAAAATAATAGGATGAGATAGAAGGCTTATTATTATACTTAAATATGCATATGTACATTATAGAGAAAGATAATTATGTATCTAAAAAGTTACAAGATAACTCTTGTAGGATGCGTTCCCACCATGTACGTGTCACAACACAACATCCACCCCCTCTAAACCTGCACATCCTCCGGCATGTGCCAACCTCATGGTAACTTGTGAAAGCAACTGTATCCCCTGTCATCCCATGAACTCCTCCAGGATCATATGGGTAACTCAAAAACTTGTATTGTACTAAGCATTGAAATTCTCCGCATCTTTTAATTCCTCTCGGATAAGAAGGAATTGTTATATACATCTGTCTCCAAAACATCTGTAACAAATCTCCATTATGCGCAAAATCTTCATGATGAAGAGACATAAGTTCCTCATCCTCCTCTTCAAAAAACACTTCCAGGCTTCCTGTAATATACTCGAAAGATTTTTGAAACTGCACTTTAACCTTCTCACCAACCTCTAAATCCATATGTACCTCTTTCGCATAGAAGTCTGAATCTGCATCTTCATTCTCAAAAGAATCCTCTAGATAGCCTTTCTCAACATCGAGAGAAACCTCAAAAATATGCATGGTAAACCTCTCATCAATTCTCTCACCTTTTACCAAATACCTCTCCAGCTTTACATCATAAAACTTTGCATACCTCTCAAATATGGTGTCTAATTCCCTTTCCAAATCATCCTGGTAGGTATGCTCCCGGTCACTTGTAACCGACTGCTCAAAAACCTCCTTGGAGTTAGTCTCCGACACAATATCTTCACCCCTTCTTCCTTTTTGACCCATCCCTAAATTATCTTCAACTGAATCATGTCTCCACTCATCTAGGGAGAACCCTTGTTCATTACATGACTCTGGTGTCAGCATAGAGCTAGCATCCTCTTCTTGCTTCAAGGCATCACCATGTATACCCTTCCTATCCATAGCAGATAGATGCTCACAAACCTGCTTGCAATTTATACCCTGTGACACAAGACCTAAATCCCTTTTAGGCCTCAGATATTGTTTGCATACCTGCAGGCAACCAAAATTCTTAGAACCCTGTAAAGTAGGCACTTTATGGAAAGCATCTTTATTTGCATCTTCACACAGATCACAAATATCACCCCAATCACAGACCATATCCGAAGAGGTTTCTTGCTCTTCTACTCTATCCTCTGATGTCACTTCAACCTGTATAGCATTCCCAAACACTTCTCTATCGTTGATTTGTGAATCTTGAAGATTCATAGCTTCATCCGCAGAACCCCAATCCTCATGCATAGAATCTTCATCTGTCATTCCTTCCTCTACCATGGAATTGTGGAAGCTTGCTGCATCTAGCTCTAAATAAGGCACAATTTCATGAGTCATCTGCATCACATCTGCTACCCCATATATACAAGACATACATATTACTCTGTCAATGCACTCCTCTTCTTCCACCTCGTCTAACTGAGGTACTTCACAATCCGCAATGCTACTAGCAGAGCTATACTCACAAAGGAAGAGGTTTTCAGTCACCCCCTCTAAATTAGCACTTTCGCAGCTAGGTATATCCATTTGGGTAGTACTACATGCATCAAACTCGCATAGGAAAGCATTGATAATGACTTCTTCATCCTGGTATATGTCTTCAGCATAGGCATCCGGCTCTTCTAAACTTGGTAAAAGTTCCTGGATCTGCTCAAAAGTAGATTGTAGCACATCACTAATATAGCCGTCTTCCACCTGTTTTCCCTTCACATCCTCTGTCAAAACCATAGCATCCTCATCCTTGTATATACACTCATGTGCATCTTCAAACGAATCAAAAGGAGCGTCCAAATCATCTATCATAGCCGACGAGTTTGCATCATCCTCTAAGTCGCTTTGAGCTGTTTCAGGCGCTTGGATAGCATCATGAGAGTCATTATCTTGAGATACAAAGGTTACAAGACCCAAACGTGCATAAATAGCTTCCACTATGTCTGCTTCATCTGCATACAATAAATTTGCATATTGCAAAAGATATTCATCTATTACTGCTTCTAAATTAGTATGTATGGATGTGTTGACACTTGCATGGATTACAGGAGACACCAACTCTAGCTGGTCACATCCACTTCCACTCTGCTCAACATCATGTAAGCTAGACACAACCAAAGCATAACAATCTGATGCATAAGATGCATGGCAAGAGCCTGAACGAGTACGACTAGACAAAGGTGCATCCAATTTATTGTCACACAAAGTGTGCACCAGCCATTTTGGCATATCTTTAGCCTGCTCATTTTCAGCCCTTTCCTCATGAAATACATCATGTACATCAGCATCAGTAATAGGCTGATCTGTAACATTTTTAGAAACCCCCATAGGCTGTACATTTGCCTCATTGGAACTAACATTCGTATTTCCACCATTGAAAAGAGGCAACAAAGTGTCATAAATGTCCTGCGAGCTTACATTATTGTCTCTAGTACATGATAGCAAGGGCTGAACAAAATCTTCCACAAACACTATAACCCGTGAAACCAAAATACGCTTTGTTTGCTGATGATATAACCTGTAGCCTTTGCTTTCAGCATTATAACACTTATCATCCAATTTTCAGCGCTGTGTTGTGACACCAAAGCATATGCTGATAGCTGGCTTTCGAAGCCATGCCCGTGAGAACCACACCCTAAGGAAGGGAGGGTTTGTTACCAAGAAAAAAAACAAAACAAAGAAAAGGACTTTACCATTCACCAACCCCCCCCCCCCCCCCCCCCCCCCCAAGGTTAACCACCGGTGGGTCACCGCCAGATTGGCCACACCCCTCTAATATCACCACAAGACGATCTCTCTCTCTCTCTCTCTCCTACACACCCGTTGCATCATCCGGCCCGGTAGGCACCTTTGGTATCTCTGCCACACTTCAGCCCCGGCGGATATCCTCTGTCTCTTCCAAATATTCTCTCTCTCTCTCTCTCTCTCTCTCTCTCTCTCTCTCTCTCTCTCTCTCTCTCTCTCTCTCTCTCTCCTCTCTGCTTGTCCACACTCTAGCCACGGTGGGCCGCACCCCCACCTCCTCTCGTCCACACCCCCCCTTCGGCCTTAAGCACCCCCCCCCCCTTTTTTGGCAGACCATTAGCCTAAACACCCCCCCCCCCCCCTTCCCCACCCCCCTATCTACACCTAGCTCTCTCCCCCCCTCTCTCTTGGAAGTAGCCATGGCGGGCCTTAGGGCAAGTTTCACCTCACCCTTCCTCCATCTCTCTCACCCTCTCTTCTCTCCCTCCTGTAACATCTCCCCCCTCTCACTCTCTCTCCCTCTCTTTCCTTGGTGGGAACCACCCCCCTTACGTACTCCCTCTCCCTCTCTCGTTGACTAAAACACCCCCCTCCCCTCCTTGTCGTGCCCGTTGTCCACTACCCCCTCCCCCGGGCCTTGCGCTCATCCCCTCCCTGCCGCGCGCGTTTCCTGCCATACACCACACCCTCCCAACCCCTATCCCCTCCCTCACCATGTACCCCCCCCCACTCTCACTCTCACTCGCACTCTATCTCGCCCGCTCACTGCCCGGCTCCACACCACTGTAAGCTCACGCTCCCTGTACACTGCCGCACCCGCATGCTATCCACACACACTCACACACACACATACACTCACCCACTGCACACGCCCACACACACACTCACACACAACCCCCCCTTTTCACCATCCTCACCCCCCCATCAGGTGCGAGGTCGGTGAAGTGCCATCACTGTTGTCAACCAAGACACACTGTCAATGAGTGCCAGCAACGAAGGCAGCGAAAGGGCTGAAATCGTCTACATCAACATTCATCGCGAAGAAGTCATTCACATTAAACAAGGAAAGAAAACGGTGAGGCCTCTTTTCCTTAAAGAAACTGCAGTCAAAGTTATAACCTTTACTCCAAAGTGGCCTAAAGGGGCTTCTCGAGCCAAAGGTAAGGAGATGCTAAGCCAGTCTGAAAACATATGACCCCGAAGGGAGAAGCATCTGGCCAAGAAAGTGCTTCAAGATCAGAAAGCCGGGTAGTACCCAACTTGCCAAAGAGGAAGTCATCCAAAGCTAAGCGGCGGAAAGTCGCCTACCGATTTTCACCACGCATGCAAGTGCTACCAATCCACTTCGACAATTTTTGAAGAAGAAGTGGTAAGGAGATTCCCATGTTGTAGGGAAGATTGGTTCGGCTACTGCTCTCGCTGTTTTGGAAGATGGGTAGAGGATCTTCCTCCTCTCCCGATACAACTTATCCTGAAGAAGCTTTCCACCACGGGTGAAACCCAGTGGGCTGGGGATGAATTTCAACTGAGTGTATTATAATTCATGTAGCACGCCGGCTATGGAAATTACCTCCAATTGCTACTAGCCAAGAGGCTGGGAGTGGTCATACGCGTCGCCATCACCCCGTACGTGCTGAGCGACGAAGGAAAGGTAGAGCCCATGAAAGGCGACGACCTCCTGTGGATGTGCCGACTCATCAACACTGGCACGGTAAGAGTATAAGTAAGTATTCCACCCTCTGTGCATGATGAAAAACAGGTCGACAGCATTCTCGTTCAGATTCGTGCAGCATATGCATGTGAATATCTATGTAGATAGGGAAGTCTTCTACCAACAGAAGATCGTATACCTATTCGATGTGACGGTGCTAGGAGAAATCCTCAATTCCCCAAACCCTATCATTCTCCCCATATTAGATTACCATCATTCCTTTAATGTTTCTATCTTTATCCTATTTTAACCTATCCACCCAACTCTGTAAAAAGCCACTATGAGCCGTTACTGTTGTTAATGCATTAAAATATATATATATATATTTATATAAAAAAATAGGTTTGTAATTTCCTGAGTCACTACCATGGCAAGTATTTCTTTCCCCACGTTCAGTGGAAAGAAGGGAGAGGATCTCACCCACCAACTTTTTGGATGATTTCGACATTGCTTGTGTCGTTTCCAACAAAGATGATGACGCTTTATGATTTCAAAATTTTCCTCTCTACTGATTAAAGTAGAGGCCAAGTCCTGGTATAATGCATTGCCCCAGGCTACCAAGAATGCATGGGATGTGTTAAGGGATGCTTTTGTAAAGAGGTTTGGTGGAGGCACAACCTCGAAGAAGCTATGGCAGCTATACTGACGGAATTGAAGTAGGGAGGTCTGTTAGAGTATGCCACCTACGAGTCCAAATTTGTGGTCTTGTGGGAGATATGGGTTGCCTCACTGAAGGAGCGCCTAATTTCCTAAAGAAGGACCGTTTCATTGTTGGTCTATGGTTGCCGCTTAGAGAGAAGGTGAAGGGAAGGTTTCGTGCAACATGTGAGTTGGCAGCCGAAGTAGCCCTCCTTAAAGACAAGAAGCTGTGCATGCAAGCAAGAGTAAACAAGTCAGAGGAAACAAGCTCAGCTCGACCAACCCCAGTGAATGCAACAGCCAATCATAGAACCCAATAGCAAGAGGCATCAGAAGAGCAGCAAGACCTGCTGAGTTGCATCACCACCCAACTAGAGAGTTTATATGTGCATCTAGTGCAGCAAGGGCATGCACCTGTCAGGAAGAGGACAACGAAGGCAGAACCAAGAGTACCACTATTACAACTGTGGAGAAGACGGACATGGAATGTACTCTGTCCACACCCAAGGAGGCAGAATTTCAATAGAGGGGGGAGACAGAATCAGATCTCTCCACCAAGAGCAAGACCACCACCACCTAGGCAACCAGGGCCGATTCCACCAGTCCAAATCCTTTGACCACCTATACAACAACAACCACCACCCCAACCTCTCAATCCACCACTACCCCCACCACCTGCTATGAACCAAGCGGTGAGTGTTATTAGCTTGGAGGCTAAAGGGTTATTAGCTTGGAGGCTAAAGGGAAGGCAAAGGTAGAAGAATCAGTTTGAGAGAAGCACAAAGGAAAAGCAAAGATAGAAGAAGTGGATGCTATGGGAGTGAAGCGTGCCAGGCACGAGGAAGCATCTCAGAGAGAAGAGAAAATGAAAGGGAAGGCCGAGTCTAGTAAGCAAGCAGCTAAACCACGACGAAAGATAGACATCATGGACTTCTCACTAGGTGAGTATGCAAAACCCTATGAATTAGTTCAGGATGTGTTAATGCAGGGCCCGAAGATAACTTGGCCCCAATTACTCCACCTTGCACCAAGAATGAGGAGGCAATGGACAAAGATAGTAAGTACCAGGAAATCAAGACCCAGGATAGCTGGGTCTATCTCTGGAAGGGATCTTGATGACATCCTACCGACCATGGATGCTCACATCAAGGGGCAACGAATCTCAAACGTGTACATAGATGTGGCGTGCAAATATGCGTCATGAGTGAAAAGTTGATGCACCATCTAGGTCTAGAGGTAAGTAGGCCGGCACCCTGCCGAACCAAGATGACAAACACTGTAAGAGTAAAATACGTAGGCATTGTGAATGCGGTCAAAGTAAAAGCATTCAATACAGAAGTGGAGGTAGACATCTTTGTCATGCCACACAAAGGGGAGGGCTACCCCATCATTCTTGGGAGGCCTTGGCTTATGGCTATGAAGGCCAAACAAGATTGGAGCACCGGAATGATTCAGATGAAGGATGCTAAAGGGAAATCCATATTCTACGACATGAAGACTGGGAAGCAGCGGAACATGATCTTGGAGGCTTCAAAAGATGAGTCCACTAGCGACTATTCGTCTACCTCAGGAGAAGAGACAACCACCACAGACGGAAGTGACAATAGCATTAAAGTGATGGTGGTCATTCTTAAAGACCCAAAAAGATTGACACAATCTGAAACACCCCTGGCAAACCAAGAGGGATCATCAGGTACGCAGTCCTTGGAGGATGCAGGTAAGTTACAAAAAATGCTCTCAAAGGAGTTAATAGATGAAGAAAGGAAGGAATATGTCTCCATGCTAGGTAACTTCACTAATTTGTTCATTGATGGCTATAAAAAGATCACAGGAATAACAATAGTGCAACACCACATAAAACTCAAGGAAGGCAGTAAACCCGTGGTGGAGAAGCTCAAAAGACTTGGAGTAATCCAACAAGAGGCACTGCTTAAGGAAGTGAGAAGTTTACTACAAGCAGGTTTCATCTACCCTGTTGAAGATTCAGAGTGGGTCTCCCCAGTAGTAGTCACACCAAAAAAAAAAGGTCAGTGGAGAGTCTATGTGGACTATAAACCTCTCAATGCATCCACGAAGAGGGATCACTTTCCCCTCCCATTTCAGGATGAAATACTCAATGAAGTGGTAGGTCACGAATGTTACACAGTGTGCAACGGCTACTCAAGATACTTCAAGATTAGCATTGTGGAAGAAGATCAAAAGAAGACAACCTTCATCACACCGTGGGGATTCTTTGCCTACAGAGTGATGCCGTTCGGCCTCACTAACGCCCCGGCCACATTTCAGCGCTATGTGACCTTTGTTTTTCAATCCTACTTTGGAACATCAATACGGGTATTCATAGATGATTTTTGCATCTATAGTTCACGAGCCCTTCATTTAAGCAAAGTCTATCATGGCTTAACCAAGCTGCAAACCTTGGGTGCCTAGCTCAACATGGATAAGTGTCACATTGGTGAAAGCAAAGTCACTCTCCTTGGCCATGTAATTTCAGAAAAAGGGATTGAGGCTTTGACCCTAGCAAGATCCATGCCTTGGTATCTTTGTTGTCACCCACCACCACTAAACAACTGGTTTCTTTCCTTCAGAAGGTAAGATACTTAAGCAGGTTCATTCACTTGCTATCCCAAGTGGTCCTTCCCCTACAACAACTCACCCAGAGGGATGTCTTCTCATGGAGTGAAGAGAATGAGCAACAATTTACTGAGGTAAAGAAAATCCTAGCTAAGCTTCCCACTATTTCACCACCTAAGTGGGACGAGCCATTTTATGTGAACCCTAGTGTAGGAAGTGATACACTCGGAGCCGTGCTAATGCAAAAGGACCCCCAAACTTCTTTCATGCGTCCTATTTACTTCTCTATTCGTGTCATGACCCCATCAAAAAAGGGATTTACCGAAGTAGAACACATGGTCCTGGCACTAATGTTTGCTCCCACTAAGTTCTGCTCCTATCTCCTGCCTAGACCCTTTGTAATCCTGACAATGGAAGAGGTTCTCCAATATGTAATGCAACACATGGATGTCTCATCTAGGATCTCAAAGTGGTTAATTAGATTACAAGAGTTTGACTACACCATGCAAGTAGAAAACTCCACCAGGGCTAGTTTAGAGGGAATTCTCCCTCATCGCCATTATGAGAAGAAGTTGAAGGTCAACACGGAAGGGAAGGAAGAAACACCAATGGTAGAGTGTCCAAGGCTAGAAAGAGCTCACTCTCTTTTCTTTGACGGAGCATACAAGAGAACAATGGACCAGCCTGCAGCTGGTGTAATCATTTTCAACGAGCAAAAAGAAAGAGTATTCTGCATCGGGCAGTTATTACACTCCCACTCCAACAATGAAGCAGAATATGCAGCCCTACTTCTTGGGTTGGAACAATGTATTTCACAAGGAATTCAGCCCTAAATGTGTTTGGCGATGCTTTGCTTTTGATAAGGCAGATAAATGGCACTTGGGTTTGTAAGAATCAAGTTTTACTTGGTCAACTATGCCAAGTTAAGGATCTTCTAAGGAAGTTTGAAGCAGTGAGACTATTTCACGTCCCCAGAGCAGAAAATCAGGAAACATGCTCTAGCCAAGGAAAGAATACAAGACGTTCCCGTAGGAGCCATCAAACTGAAGCTACCCCTCTTCAAAGGTAGTGATGCTATGCCTAACATCATCAGCTTTCTAGATACAGGAGAATGTCCGGGAGGATACACCAAAGGCCAGAAACAGTGGCTGGTGAGGAAGGCTACTAGATATCGCCTTGTAAACGACCACTTGTGCTGTAAGGGCAAGGATCAGATTCTCAGGCAGGTGCTAGCCTCCAGTGAGATCACAGAGGTAATTTCAAGTTGCCATGATGGCATCTACGGCGGTCATTTTGCTCTAGATATCACCAGTAGGAAGATTCCACAGGTAGGATACTCTTGGCCTAGTTTGAACAAGGATGTACACCATTGGTGTAAAACATGTAAGGCTTGTCAAGTGGCCAGTGATCGCACCTTAACCTACGAGCCACAAACTCCTATCATTTTATATGGTTCATTTGAGAAATGGGGAATAGATGCATTCGGTCCTTTACCAAGGGCCCAATCTGGTAAATTGTACATCATAGTGGGTGTAGACTACATGACTCGATGGGTAGAAGCAACAACCACTACCCGCATTACAGCCCAAGAGGTAGCAAAGTTCATTTTTGAGCACATCTGTTGCCGTTTTGGCACTCCTGTTGAGATAATATTGGATAGAGGACCGGGATTCAGAGGTGATTTGGTGGGTGAACTGAGGAAGAAGTTAGGCATCACACGCCGACATTCCACGTCATACTATCCACAATGCAATGTTCTGGTAGAAAAGGTAAATGGATTGATTTGTAAAATCATCACAAAGCAGGTGAACAATCACATAGGGGACTGGGATAAACATCTCATGGCAGCTCTGTGGGCCTATCGAACAACGTTCCGAACATCACTAGGTTTCACCCCTTTCCATCTAGTTTATGGGAAGGAGGCAATTCTACCCATCGAGGTGCAGATAGCCAACTTATGATTTTTGGTCAGCCAGATACAACGTCCAATTGTAAATCTAAGAAACCATATCCTGGATCTAGAGAGACTCCAACTAGATAGGGAAGAAGCAATCAATCACTATGCAGCGCAGGCAGAACGACACCGGCTCACTTTCAATCAAGGGACTTGAAAAAGGTATGTTAGTGCTAAGATACGACAACAGATTCGACACCACGAAAGACAAGAAATTTCAACCCAGATGGGAAGGACCATTCATCATCAAGAAACGCTATGAAAACGGCAACTATAAGCTGATGGAAGCAGATGGGAGAATTCACAAGACTAGGGTCAATGGATGGAGACTGAAAAGGTATTTTCTTAGGTTTGATCCAGAATTCATGCTAGACATCCCAAAAGAGGGAGAACCCTCTAACTCCACAACTAAAGATGCAGAGGAAGGGCTAGAAGCATGAATGCCTCTAGCCAGATGGGAAGGCTAATGTGTTAGGAGATAAGACATAGCTAAATAGATATTTCAGTAGATTACTTAATGGGGAGAGAGATAGATTTCACACACAAGAGATTATAGAGTAGAGAGAGAGACAGTAAACACGATATACGTGGTTCACCCAATAAGGGATACGTCCACGAGAAAGCAGCCACTCAAGGGCTTTAGCACTTCAAAAGAAGAAGTAGTTTACAAAGGGATTAAACCCTTAATAGAGCTCCCGCCTTGCTTCACTCTCACCTCCTCACACTCACCTTGTTGCATCAACTTCACACTATGAAATGTGTGTAGAAATGGCCTCCTTTTATAGGCCAAAAGGGCTGCCCTCTCATAAGAGAGGGCAGCCATGTGTAGCCGCCCTTGTGTGAATAAGTCCAAATCGGACCCTCCTATCCGCCCATGTGTGGCCGTCCTTGTGTAGACAAATCTGCTTTTGAATTTGGCCACCGGCCATTGAATTCGACCACCGACCACCGGCCATTGACTTTCGACCACTGGCCACCGGTCATTGACTACCGGCCACTAGCCAAACGATCCATCATTTTCTGACCACTTTCCGGCCCGCCGTCCGGCCATAATATTCCGGCGAGGAAAAAAAAAAGTCTTGGGGGCTTCCACCCCCGAGACCCCTAAAGTTACCCCTGAATTTTTGCCATACCCTTTTATCACAAGCCTAGACTTGTACCTTTTCTTCCCACCTTCTTCTTCCTTCACCTTGTACACCCGTTTGTTTTGAAGTGCCTGCTTACCTTTAGGCAACTCAACCAACTCCCATGTTTGGTTGCGATGTAGTGAGTCCATCTCCACTTGCATGCTTTTTGTCCATTCTTCTTTGGATTCGTGTTGCATAGCTTCTTCGTATGATTCCGGCTCTCCAGAATCTGAGATCAAGAGATGGTTGAAGGAGGGAACAAACCTTTCTGGAGGTCTACTTGCTCTTGTAGATCTTCAGGTAATTGGTTGAGGCTCCTCATTTGGTTGACGTTGTTGCACATTGTCACCGTTTGCAGTCCTTGAGTCTTCACTGTTCTCAAGCTCCATGTACTCATCACCCATTTCTTTTGTTTGTTTTATTTCCAAGTAATCTTTGTAAAAATTCTATTCGTTAAAAATTATATCCCTACTCCTTAAGATTTTACCATCTTCAAGATTCCATAGGCGATACCCAAAGTCACCTTTTTCATAGCCAATGAAGAAACACTTTTTGGACTTTGCATCTAGCTTTGATCTTAGGCTTCTATCAATGTGCATAAAAGCCTCACACCCAAACACTTTGAGAAATGCATAATTCACCGGTTTACCTGTCCATGCCTCTTCTGGAACTCCCCCATCCAATGCCGTTGAGGGTGAGTGATTGATTATGTACACAGACGTACTTACAGCTTCTGCCCAAAGCTCAAGCGATAGGCCTACATGTAGCCGCATGCTTCGTGCTCGCTCCATGATTGTCCTATTCATCCTTTCCGAAATCCCATTTTGTTGAGGTGTCCTTGGGGTTGTCCTTTGCCTCCGAATGACATTGCTAGCACAAAAGCTTGGCTGCAATATTCGCCTCCATTGTCAGATCTGAGGCATTTAACCTTGGTACCTGTTTCATTCTCCACAAAGGCTTTCCACCTTTGAAATATGGAAAATAAATTGGACTTATTCTTCATGACATAAACCCATGTTTTTCTAGTCGCATCGTCTATGAATGTTACGTAGTACAATGAGCCACCAAGTGATGGTGTACTTGCAGGACCCCAAACATCAGAATGAACCAACTGAAGTTTTTTATTTTTTCTTTCATTTCCTGATTTTTGAAATTTTACTCTCTTTTTTTACCATAAACACAATCTTCATAGAACTCTAAGTCCACTTCTTTCAAACCTGGTAGAAGCTTCTTTGTTTGAAGGATTTGCATTCCTTTGGCACTCATATGCCCAAGCCGGTAGTGCCACACCGCATTGTCAACTTCTGTAGTTGCTGCACAAGCTGAAGGTTGCGTGCTAACAGTACACAAGTAAATTGTACCGACTTTTTCTCCCTTGGCAACGACCAAAGATCCCTTTGAGATCTTCCACCATTTGTTTCTGAATGCAAAGTTGTGACCTTCATCATCCAATTGTCTTGTAGAGATCAAATTTTTGCGAAGAGAAGGAACATGCCTAACATATTTAAGCTTCCACTCATTTCCGTTAGCAGTTTTGAAAGAAACTGTACCTTTGCCGAAAATCTCACAAGCTTCATCATCTCCCAAGTATACATACCCAAAATTACCTTTGGTGTAATCCGGGAAATGTTTCTTGTGTGGTGTCGCATGGAATGAAGCCCTGGAATCTACTATCCAGAAATTAGACACATTGTCTAATGAGAGAATTAGAGCAGCTTGCTATAATTTACCTGCCACATTGGCCTCCAATGTTGGCTTATTGTCTTGAGACTCTGTCTCCTTCTTCTTCTTGGACCAGCAATCCTTCTTGACATGGCCCTTCTTGCCGCAGTTCCAACATTCAAGAACTGACTTTGTGCGTGACTTACTCCGCCTTGAGCGATCACGACCTTTTTGGTTTTTGAATCTCTCCTTAGGCCTTCCTCTTGTTTCCACTGACAGTGTAGCACTTGATGATTCTCCTGTGCTTCTCCTTCGTATTTCCTCGCTTAGGAGAACACCCACAACATCATCAAAATTAAGAGTATTTGTGCCAGAAATAGAATTACTTGCAGCCATCACAAGGCTGTCCCAACTATCCGGTAGACATGATAGTATAAGGAGAGCTTGCAATTCGTCACATCGAAATTGATTTTCACCGATCAAAGTTGACTTATGTTTGTGTTAAAGTCACTTAGGTGTTCTGCAACTGAACCATTCTCTGCCATCTTTAGATTGAACAAGCGCTTCATAAGAAATACCCTATTGGATACCGATGGTTTCTCGTAGAAGTCGTCAAGTGACTTCATCAAGTCCTCCGTGGTCTTCATCTCCGAAACATTGAAGGCCACCGTTGACGCCAAGCTTAACCGGATTGTTCTCAGTGCCTTTTGATCAAGGACAATTCATGCTTCATTCGCCATTATTGCGGGCTTCTTCGCAAGACCGCCTAGTGGCAAATAGAGGTCCTTCTGGTAGAGATAGTCTTCAATCTGCATCTTCCAATGTTGGTAGTTTTTGTCGTTTAACTTCTCAATCTTGAGCTTCCCTTCCTCCGCCATAACTCCCACTCAATTCAAGGAATCGTTTCCTTGAGATAACATAGCTACGAGAAAACCTTGCTCTGATAATAGTTTTGTTAGGAAATAAGACGTAGCTAAATAGATATTTGAGTAGATTACTTAATGCAAAGAGATAGATTTCACACACAAGAGATTATAGAGTAGAGAGAGAGATAGTAAACACGATATACGTGGTTCACCCAATGTGGGCTACGTCCACGGGAAAGCAGCCACTCAATGGCTTGCCCTCTCTTATGAGAGGCATCCATGTGTAGCCGCCCTTGTGTGAATAAGTCCAAATCCGACTCTCCTATCTGCCCATGTGTGGCCGCCCTTGTGTAGAAAAATTCGCTTTTGAATTCGGCCACCCGGCAATTGAATTCGGCCACCGGCCACCGGCCATCGACTTCCGACCACCGGCCACCGGCCATTGACTACCGGCCATCGGCCAAACGATCAATCATTTTCCAACCACTTTCCGACCATCGTACAACCATAATATTTTGACAAAAAGGAATATTCCGACGAAGGAATATTCCGGCGAGGCCCCTAAAGTTACCTCTGAATTTTGGCCGTGAAATTTTTTATTTCCGGCGAGTGATTTTCCTTCACGCACGATGGCTTCTCCTCATAATGGCGGCCTTACAAATGTGTGTTTTTACCACAAAAAATTAAAACCATAAATCAACCTCCATACTTAACATAATGATAGCCGGCTTTCGCAGCCATGCCCGTGAGAACCACACCCTAAGGAAGGGAGGGTTTGTTACCAAGAAAAAAAAAACAAAGAAAAGGCCTTTACCATTCACCATACCCTCCCCCCCCCCCAAGGTTAACCACCGGTGGGGCGTCGCCAGATTGGCCACACCCCTCTAATATCACCACAAGACGATCTCTCTCTCTCTCTTACTACCCACCCCCGCCCATATTCTCTCTCTCCTACACACCCGCTGCATCATCCAGACTGGTAGGCACCTTTGGTATCTCTGCCACACTTCAGGCCCGGCGGGCCGCCATAGATAATATCCTCTCTCTCTTCCAAATATTCTCTCTCTCTCTCTCTCTCTCTCTCTCTCTCTCTCTCTCTCTCTCTCTCTCTCTCTCTCTCTCTCTCCTTGTCCACACTCCAGCCACGGCGGGCCGCACCCCCACCTCCTCTTGTCCACACCCCCCCTTCGGCCTTAAGCACCCCCCCCCCCCCCCCCTTTTTTGGCGGACCATTAGCCTAAATACCTCCCCCCCCCTCTCTCTTTGAAGTAGCCACGGCGGGACTTAGGGCAAGTATCACCTCACCCTTCCTCCACCTCTCTCAACCTCTCTTCTCTCTCTCCTCTAACATCTCCCCCCTCACTCTGTCTCCCTCTCCTCCCTTGGTGGGAACCACCCCCCTTACTTACTCCCTCTCCCTCTCTCGTTGACTAAAACAACCCCCCCCCCCCCCTCCTTGTCGCGCCCCCTGTCCACTACCCCCGCCCCCGGGCCTTGCGCTCATCCCCTCCCTACCATGCACGTTTCCTGCCATACAACACACCCTCCCAACCCCTATCCCCTCTCCCCTCCCTCACTATCTCCCCCCCCCCCCCCCCACTCTCACTCTCTCTCGCGCTCTGTCTCGCCCGCTCAATTCCCGTCTCCACACCACCGCAAGCTCGCGCTCCCTGTACAGTGCCGCACCCACACGCTATCGACACACACTCTCTCACACACACACACACACACACTCACCCGCTGCGCACGTGCGCACGCACACACACACACACCCTTTTCACCATCCTCACCCCCCATCTCTGCATCGTCTGCACTGCCAGAAATCGGGAAAAAAAAATAGAAATAGAAATATATATATATATATATATATATATTGCATACATTCCCCCGCCCACACACGCTCACGCACACACATTGGCTTATATATACACACACACTCACGCTCGCACATACATGTACAAATACCATCACACACCCATACCTACACACACACACACGCATATACACACCACAAATACAAAAAAAAACCAAAGGATTCCATGACTACGATGACAACGAAAAGAAGGAGGACCCAAAGCATGCGCCTCCAGCAACAAAAAGGAGAAATGCGCCGAAGGGATGCCCCGGCCGACCCCAAAACAAAGTACAGGCTACACCGACGCACCGGCAACACACCATTCGCCGGCATCACGCAACCACGATGCCATTTTTAGTAATTTATAGGTTATGTTCATCATTTCTTGAGTTTTCACCCAAGCGGTTGTAAAATTTCCACTGTTGTAAATTCCCTCTCTCTGGGTGATGGTCACAAAGGCCCACCTAGAGATTCCCAAAACAAAGCAAGGGTCAACCACACCGGGCCCACCGCTTGCTTTGTCTCCCCGATTAGCTTACCCTAATCACACCGGGATTACCATAATCCATGTAGCCAACACCTATAAATTGGCACTGAGAGGTTACTATCGAGGCCGGCGGGGGGGACAATTCATGAGAGGTTAGCACTTGGTAGAGTGTAGTGGGAGGAGTGGGCACTATTGGCATCACGGGGAGGGGGGTTGTGTGATGGTTTGCCTTGGCATTTGCACCATGTAAAGGGAGCCACGTCCACCTCTCGACTCCAATGGTCGATGCACACACGTATACACGCTCTTGGTAGCAAGCTTCACAATCATTGAGTCGTCTTAGAGAACGCACCAAATAGTTTTCACCATCTTTTCTCCCTACCTCTCTATCAACATGGTGTGCCGCCTCGCTAGAAGAAGGTCATTTGTAAATACTGCAGAAATAATTCTCCCTCACACCCCCGAGGGTTTTCATCATTTGTCATTCTCTTTCTCTCTCTCTCTCTCTCTCTCTCTCTGTGTGTGTGTGTGTGTGTGTGTGTGTGTGTGTGTGTGTGTGTAAGTTTGCAGTGTTCATATCATCGTGGTCTGCGTCCTAGCCACTCAAAGCTAGGTGGTGCCCCCTGTTTGCTTTACCGTGACAGGTCCGAGGCGCGCCATTCGGTCCCCGGCGTTTTAGAGGCCGTCGAGGCTCGGGGTTCGCTTTTCCCCCATCATTTGGTACCCCCATTGAGGAGGGATTTCTAAGACCCTTCAGTTTACAATGCTGAAAGTGATGCATGCCATCAATGATGGACGAATGGCTGAAGGAGTTTTCTAATTGGAGGACAGAAGAAGAGGAGACGAAGGAGGCACTAGCCACATTCATTGAGGTACTACTACCAGGCTGCAGTGTCGTCAGTATTCAAGAGGTAAATTCTCCATCTCGTGTTGCTCGTTCTAACCACAAATTGAGAGCATCAGGTGGGAGGTCGGTGAAGTGCCATCACTTTTGTCAACCCTGTTAATGAGTGCAAGCAACGAAGGCAGCGAAAGGGCTGAAATCGTCTACATCAACATTCATCGCGAAGAAGTCATTCATATCAAAAAAGGAAAGAAAACGGTGAGGCCTCTCTTCCCTAAAGAAATTGCAGTCAAAGTTATAACCTTTACTCCAAAGTGGCCTAACGGGGCTGCTCAAGCCAAAGGTAAGGAGAAGCTAAGCCAGTCTGAAAACACATGACCCTGAAGGGAGAAGCATCTGGCCAAGCAAGTGCTTCAAGCTCAGAAAGCCGGGTGGTACCCAGCTTGCCAAAGAGGAAGTCATCCCAAGCTAAGTGGCGGAAGGTTGCCTACCGATTTGCACGACGCATGCGAGTGCTACCAATCCACTTCAACAATCCTGAAGAAGAAGTGGTAAGGAGATTCCCATGTCCTAGGGAAGAGTGGTTCGGCTACTGCTCTCGCTGTTTTGGAAGACGGGTAGAGGATCTTCCTCCTCTCCCTGTACAACTTATCCTGAAGAAGCTTTCCACCACGGGTGAAACCTAGTCGGCTGGGGACAAGTTGCAAATGAATGGAGTAGAATTCATGCAACACATCGACTACGGAAATTACATGCAATTGCTACTAGCCAAGAGGCTGGGAGTGGTCAGACGTGTCACCATCAACCCGTACGTGCTGAGCAACGAAGGAAAGGTAGAGCCCATGAAAGGCGACGACCTCCTGTGGATGTGCTGACTCAGCAACATTGGCACGGTAAGAGTATAAGTAAATATTCCACCCTATGTGCATGATGGAAAACGGGCCCGCAGCATTTCCGTTGAGATTCCTGCAGCATATGCATGTGAATATCTATGTAGATAGGATAGTCTTCTACCAACAGAAGATCGTATACCTATTCGGTGCGGCGGTACTAGGAGAAATCCTCAATTCCCCAAACCCTATCATTCTCCCCAAATTGGATTACCATCATTCCTTTAATGTTTCTATCTTTATCCTGTTTTAACCTATCCACCCAACCCTGTAAAAAGCCGCTATGAGCCGCTACTGTTGTTAATGCATTAAAATATATATATATTAAAAAAAAAAGGTTTGTAATTTCTTTCCCCACATTCGATGGAAAGAAAAAAAGGCAAGTTTTTCTTTCCCCATGTTCAGTGGAAAGAAAGGAGAGGGTCTCACCACCGACCGTTTGGATGATTTCGACACACATACACCCCCCCCCCCCCCCCCCCCCTGCTTTTCACCATCCTCACCCCCCCCCATCTCTGCGTTGTCTGCACTGCAAAAAACCGGAAAACAAAATATAGAAATATATATATATATATTGCATACATTCCCCCGTTCCCACGCACGCTCGTGCACACACATTCGCTTACATATACACACACTCACACTCGCACGCACATGTACAAATACCCTCACACACCCATATGTACACACACACACACGCATATACGCACCACAAATACAAAAAAAAACCAAAGGATTACACGACTACGACGACAATGAAAAAGGAGGAGGACCCAAAGCACGCGCCGCCAACAACAAAAAGGAAAAATGCGTCGAAGGGATGCCCCGGCCGACCCCAAAACGAAGTACACGCTACATGGACACATCGACAACACACCATTCGCCAGCATCACGCAGCCACGATGCCATTTTAAGTAATTTATAGGTTATGTTCATCATTTCTTGAGTTTTCACCCAAGCCATTGTAAAATTCCCACTTTTGTAAATTCCCTCTCTTTAGGTGATGGTCACAAAGGCCCACCTAGAGATTCTCATCCTTTAATAAACTCCTAAAACAAAGCAAGGGTCAACCACACCGGGCCTACCGCTTGCTTTGTCTCCCGGATTAGCTTACCCTAATGACACCGGATTACCATAATCCAAGCAACCAACACCTATAAACTGGCACTCGGAGGTCACTATCGGGGGGGGGGGGGGGGGGGGGGGGGGGGGACAATTCATGAGAGGTTAGCACTTGATAGAGTGTAGTGGGAGCAGTGGGCACTATTGGCATCACTGGGAGGGGGCTTGTGTGATGGTTTACCTTGGTATTTGCACCATGTAAAGGGAGCCACGTCCACCTCTCGACTCCAATGGTCGATGCACACACGTATACACGCTCTTGGTAGCAAGGTTCACAATCATTGAGTCATCTTAGAGAACGCACCAAATAGTTTGCACCATCTTTTCTGCCTACCTCTCTATCACCACGATGTGCCGCCTCGCTGAAAGAAGGTCATTTATAAATGCTACAGAAATAATTCTCCCTCACACCCCCGAGGGTTTTCATCATTTGTCATTCTCTCTCTCTCTCTCTCTCTCTCTCTCTCTCTCTCTCTCTCTCTCTGTGTGTGTGTGTGTGTGTGTGTGTGTGTGTGTGTGTGTGTAAGTTAACAGTGTTCATATCATCGTGGTCTACGTCCTAGCCGCTTAAAGCTAGGTGGTGGCCCCTGTTCACTTTACCGTGACAGATTTGAGGCGTGCCATTCGGTCCCCAACGTTTTAGAGGCTATCGGCGCTCGGGCTTCGCTTTGCTCCCATCAATGCCAAACAACCAAAAACACGCATGTGCTCAATAGAAGGCTTTCTATCATGGCATGCTTCATATGGAGTAATAGAATGCAAAGCTTTCGTAGGACACCTGTTAAGTACATAAGTGGCACACATGATGGACTCAAGCCAAAAAGAATGCGGCAAAGATTGACTTTTGACCATACATCGTGCCATTTTCGTCAGTGACCTATTTTTCCTCTCAGCAACACCATTTTGCTGAGGTGTATATGGCACTGTACATTGGTGTTTTATCCCAAGACTAGCCAGAAATGCTTAAATTCATGAGACATATACTCCCCCCCTCAAGAGGAATGGAGGGTGCCCATAGTACATTTCGAGAAATTTTCAGCCATATCCAAAAATTGTTTGAAGGATATAAAAAATTCGGACTTCGCTTTAAGCGGAAATACCCATGCATGCATGGGGTAATCATTAATGAAAGTCACGAAGTAAAGGTAATTGCCCAAGGACGGAGTTTGCAAGGGCCCACAAACATCACTATGCACAAGCTACAACCTGCATGTGGCCCGAACTGAACCATCCTTTGGAAACTTAGAACGCTGCATCTTACCCAAAATATAGCCTTCACAAAATGTTTAACAGGTGCCTCAAGAGGCGGCAAAGAAGCAACCACACCAGATTTCTGCAAACGCAGCAAACTGGCAAAATTCAGATGACCAAAACGTGCATGCCAAAGTTTTGCATCTCAAATAGACCTTGAATATGCAACAACATTTGCAAAATTTTTCCACACTTGTCATACAGAGTGAGCTTATACAGCCCACGACACAAAAGGCCAGATGCAACAATTTCATCAAAACTGAGATCATGAACTGTACATCTGTCATCCACAAATTTGACTACAAGTCCAAGTGTAAAGGAACTGTACATCTGTCATCCACAAATTTGACTACAAGTCCAAGTGTGGATATAGACAAGAGATTCTTCTTGATCCCAGGTACATAAAGTGCATCTACAAGTGTGAAAGAACTGCCATTGGCAACAGTAAGCACAATCTTTGCAACTCCCTGAACTGGATAAGAGGCATTTTTGGCACAAGTGACTGAATTCCCATAAGGGACAGACTCAAGAGAGGTTAACAATTCACGATGTGAAGTAATGTGCTTTGTAGCACCACTGTCGAAATACCACACATGTGAATTTGCAGCCAGTGACAAGCATGCATCATGGACAGCAGGATTGTAAGTGCACTCTGCGCTAAAACCCCATTCTACATCAACATCAGCAACACAGTCTCCTTTCACATAAGACTCAACAATGGCTGCATTTGTAGTGGAACCTTCATTTGCAGTGGAACCACCCTCTTTCTTCTTAGCCTCTTTGGCCTTCAACTTAGGACACAACTTGATCAAGTGATCATTAGCTTTACAATAATAGAAACGCATCTTCTTTTTTCCCTTATCATCAGAATTTCCAGACGAATTGCTGCCAGCAGAAGCATTAGGAACATAAGTTTTGCCACTCACAACAAAACCATAAGAAGTGGCCACATTGCTGTTACCACCCTTTCTTTGAGAAGCAATAAAATCCTGTTGAACTTCATGCTGCCTAGTTTAGTTTTTTCTGGAAAGTGACTCTTGCAATAGCAATGTGCATAATGCATCAAACTTGACAACTTCAGGATTTCCTTGGGTCATCAGCCTCCAAGTACCAGCAAAAGTCTGCACAAGGGAACTGTGTGAAATGACTTCACGTGCAGAAATAAGTTGCTCATTGATATCCTTGACACCAACAAGGAAAGTGTCCATATCATCTTCCTCATGCATAATCTTTGACTCCAGCTCTTTATGCAGCAAAGCAATTTTAGCCTCATTGTGGCTTGCATAAAGACCTTCTAGAATATCCCAAGCCTGTTTTGTAGATTTTGATGAACGAATGTGAGGAACAATGGTGCGCTTCACAGACAACGCAATTAATGCATGAGCCTGCGCATCCTTTACATCCCAACGAGCTTGGTCTACCGTAGGCAAAACAACTCTAATAGCAGCAATCCTTTCAGTAAGACCTGCAACATCCTCAATATCTCCTACATCCTCAGAACCGGGACGCATCATGGCCCTACACAATGTTCCAGACACCCTTTGACACAAGAACATGTTGCATCATATAAGCCCACATAGGGTAGTTGTCCCCATCCAACTTGTCCTCAGCAACAAACATCTTGAACACATCTGTGTTGTTGTTAGCCATGGTAAATACTGCACCTCATGTGCAAACTGTACGAAATTAGAAGAAACACAGCGGGGACAACACGTGCTATATAGCACAAACCGTAGAAGACTATAAGGCACCTGTTATGCAGAAAACGGCATTGACAGGACTTCTGCACAAAATGATGAAATAGCATGTGCAGTACTACCTGTAGTGGAAACGGAGGTCGAAATGAGCCCAAATTTTTGTTGACTTGTGAATGCTTTCCAAAGCTCACTAAAATCGGAGAAAGTGAGTAGGCGTGTGCTGGAGAAGCTGGCGACTAAGCCCGGGAGGATGCAACCTGCTGTGATACCAATTGTTGGATTTAGGGTTGCAGAGAAACTCACACAGCTTGGAGAAGACAAAGGAATCTCAAGGCACACAATAGAGAGTGTGTTTCTTAGTATGCAATGGAAAGATAGATAGCCCTAGACTGATGGGCGTATATATAATTCTCGGGGAAAAAAACCTCCTAAAGAGGGAAAAAATGCCTTGACGGTCCTAGTGTGTTCACACACATCATTACCACATGTATATGGTAACAATCTTCACGACTATGCTAATTAGACTCTGAAAATACAAGGTGCCAGTGGCAGAATTGAGATTCAGATGAACAACACTAGAATCTTGAGAAAGGAACTACGACCCAAAGAGATTTTCCAGAAGTATAAGGTGAAGAAAATAGAGAGAATGCTGGCAGCAATGAATGTTTTTCCAGTAACTGAGATAGATCTCAATGCAGTGTTACTGGAAGCAATTTCCAGAAGAGTTCACTGAATTGAATTCTGAAGAATGCCCAGTTTAGCTGACTGGAAGGCCATAAGAACTAATTGATTCCAGCACACCAGTAATACAAGCACACTCCATAGGAGCTACTAAAAATCAAAATGGTAGTTCAGAGCTCAGAGGACCATCTTGGGATAACATTGAGGAGTCAACCAAGAGAAAGGGTGGAGGGCCTAACTGGTTACTTCCAAATGATTAGGAGATAGAGGAATGGAATTTGGGGTCTAAGGAAAATCCTAGATTGATCAAGGTCAATACAAAACATCTAAATCCTAAGATGAAGGAGAAGGCACGACATATGTTTCAGCAGTATAAAGATGTGTTCGCATGGGAACATATTGATCTGAAAGGAGTAGATCTAGAGGTATGTCAACATCGAATACCACTCAAACCAAAGGCCAAATCAGTATGATTGCAGCGATATCGAATGAATCCAAATTATGCCAAGAAGGTCAAGGAAGAGATTGACAACCTTCTAAAGGTTGGGTTCATTACTGAACTGGCCAATAGTGATTGGTTGTTTTCTATTGTGGTTGTACCCAAGAAGAATGGAAATCTTAGAGTGTGTGTTGATTATAGGAAACTAAACGCTCAAACAATTAAGGATCCCTTTCCATTACCCTTCACGGATATGTTACTTGATGAAATTGCAGGGTATGAGATGTATAGTTTTATGGATGGTTAAAGTGGCTATAACCAGTTACAAATTGCTCCCGAGGACCAAAGTAAGACCACTTTTATTACTGAGTGGGGAGCATTTATGTATCTGGTAATGCCATTCGGTCTCTGCAATGCACCAACCACTTTTCAACAATGTATGATGGAAATATTTAGTGAATTTCTTCATCGATTCCTTGCCATATTTATGGATGAATTCACTGTCTATTCAACAGAGAAGAAGAATTTACTTTTTCTTTACATGGTTTTCCAACACTATTAGAAAAATCGGATTTGTTTAAACCCATTCAAATCTGTTTTCTTGGTCTGGAAAGAACAGCTGTTGGGACATGTAGTGTCCAGTAATGGTATAGAAATGGCTAATGACAAGATCCAGTCTGTCCAACAAGACAAGGCACCTCGAAATGCATTAGAGTTAAGTTCTTTCTTGGGATATATCAATTTTTATAGAAGATTTGTGCATAAGTTTTCTTCCTAGGCATTACCTTTGTATGAACTTACAAAGAAGACTAGCAAGTTCAGTTGGACTACTGAATGTGAGGAGAGTTTCCAAAATTTAAAGAATGCCATCATCAGTAAGCCAGTTCTTTGGCAACCAAATTGGGATGTCATTTTTCATGTGCATGTCGATGCTTCAGGACTAGCGATGGGAGCAATACTGGCTCAGCCAGAAGAAAGAACTGATTATCCAGTATACTTTGCCAGCCGCAGTTTCAGTCAGACTGAACAAGGGTATACAGCTACTGAAAGATAAGCCTTAGGGATGGTTTTCAGTGCCACTAAATTCAGATAGTATTTTTTGGGCAAGTTGTTTCATTTCTACGTGGTTCATCAAGCCTTATTATTTCTGATTAATAAAGTCATTATTCAAGGCAGATTGATACGATGGATGATGTTCCTTATGGAATTTGAATTTCATATTTTCCATAAGCTTGGAAAAAACCATTGTGGTGCTGACTTCCTGTCCAGAAGTACGAAGGGCTACTCTAAGGTGTCTTTAAGAGACGAGCCAGTGGATGCAAAATTATTCTAGTTAACAGCTGTGCAGAATCAATTGATCCATAACTTTTTGAGGTACATCAATTTATTTCTAAGGGAGGATTCCAAGATGACCGGACTGATAATTAGAAGAAGGCTCTGCTTATCAAGAGTGTGAAGTTCACCATCATTGGCGAATCACTTTACACATTGGGAGTCGATGGGATTCTTCACTGATGTGTGCCTATGGAGGGTAGAATGCAAGTCATTTCAGTGGCACATAATGGGGAATCTGGCGGATATTTTTCTACTGATATTACTTCCAAAAACATTTTGCAAGCTGGATTGTGGTGGCAGACTTTAATATCTGAGGTCAGAAGTTTTTGTAAAACATGTGATATATGCCAAAGAATGGGCAGACCTATAGTAGCAGATATGACTCCTTTAACACCAGTTCAGCCCCTCGGTGGTTTTATGAAACGGGATCTAGATTTTATGGGTCCATTCAAGAAAATTACTCCAAGTAAGAGTAGGTATATATTGATGGTCACTTATTATGTGACCAAATGGGTAGAAGCTACGGCTCTTCCCGACAATGCGGAAAAATCCACTGCTATGTTTTTATTGAGAATATTGGTTGTTGTTGCTGATACGGATGTCCTGTGGAGATTGTGTCTGACCAAGGTACACACTTTATAGATGACACTATGGATATTCTCATGGATATGCTTTCAGTCAAGCATTGGAAATCAATACCATATTATAATGGGCAAGCCAAAAGCAGCAATAAGACTATCAAGACTATCCTCACTAAGATTGTGCAGAAAGAACCACATCAGTGGGATTTGAAACTTCAGACTGCTTAATGGGCATATAGAGCAACTTATGAGGTCACTTCGGGGTTAACACCATTTAGGATGGTGTATGGCACAGAAGCTGTTGTACCTATGCAATTTGTCATACATAGTCTGAGGATGGCAGTAGAGTATGGGTTGGATTTCAATCACAATCTGAAAAAGAGACTGGAGAGCTAACACAGCTGGATGAGTATCAAGCTCTATTATTCAGAAGCCATAGAAACTTCCGAGGAAAAAGATACTAATGATCTAGGAACTGAAGACCAATAAATTCCAGAATCAGCTATTTTAAGCCTTTTTCATGTACACTCAGTTCCAGAGCTAGTCAAACAGTCAGAACAGTTTCAGTCCAAATAGTCTTAGTACGACAAAACCATGCCAGTACCAGAATCAATAAAGTGTCAAAACGAGTATCAGTTTTTATGGGAATAAGCATCAGTCGGATTATTGGTAGTAATCATTTCAAAGACAATGAAGAGTCTTAGCCAATGCATGTATGAAACATCATTTGCGATGTACTGGACTCTAGGAACGATAAGTAGTGGAGCTTTTATGGTGCGAACGCGTATAACTGTGAGGCGAGTAGACATTTTTTCTAATAAATCTCCTGTGCGACGTCTACCTACTGTTATCCATTCGCCATCGCTGAGCTCTGAGGTTTTGTCACAACAACCACGAACGTCTTTGTCCGAGGAGACTGTTGATTGTTGTTTATCTCTACCAGCCACACAAGGATACGGGGTTGAAGAGTTAAGTAAGTCCTCTTCTTCTTCTTATACTGATTCATCGTCTTCACGGTGTATGGGTAGGAAGAAACTGTCGGAGAAGATGCAAGAAACTATAGAGGAAACCCAAGCAGTTATTGATGTTGCAAAAGCTTCTATTCCACTTATCTCTCATAGTAAAATACAGCGGTATGTGTTTACTGAGCAAGTCGAGGCTTTACTCCGACTGTGGGATTTGCATGTGGTTGTGCAACCCACAAGAATTGATTTTGACACAATTATCATAAGAAGACAGGTTCTTGATTCCTTTAATGTTGATGAAGGAAGTGCTATGGTCTATGGTAAGAAGGTGTCAGTAACACCAGAAAATATTTCCTTTGCATTTAAAATGCCAAATGGGCCAAAGCCATCTGTGGCAATAGCAGAACAGATTAGTGCAGCCTTGAAAGAAGATGATGCTGCCAAGAAGAAACGCAAAGCCAGTGTGCAAGGATTTCCAATAGCCGGTCTGGACATCCCTGTTGCTTACCGCTTTGTAGCTGAGGCTGTCAGTCTCAAAAATGATCCGACTTATGAGTCAGCGAAACTGTTTGCTATGCTACTAGCAAAAAGCTTGAACGCTAAAGTTTCAATAAATCTATTCCAGATCTTGTCACATAATGTGCTTCAGCAAATTGCTAAGTTGAAGTCCCAAAATGTTTTAAAAGCTTGGTATGTTTGGCAGTTCCTTTACTGGGAAACTTCTCCGGACGCCCATGACCAGGTAAGGATAGCTTGGAGCCAAAAGCCATTTCCAGTAACCAACAATGTGGATTTATCATCAGATGAAGAAGGCCTAGAAAACCAGTTAGCTCTCACTGGACAAAAGAGGAAGGTCATGCAATAGGAAGCTGGCAGTTCTAAAAGACCAAAAATGACACTGGAAAAAAGAGGAAGCTCAAAGTTCTAAAAGACCAAAAATGACACTGGAAAAAAGAAGTGCTCTTCTTAAGCAGTTAGAAAGTCAGGTCTAAATAGTGTCCGTTGAAAATCCTCCAGCAGACTAGACAACAGCTGACCAATCAGACCAGTCTCCAGTCCAGACTACTGGAGGAGCCAGCCACCCCAACAAACAGGACAAAGACCACTGACCACCACTGTGGGAAAAGACCAGTCAGACAGGACTAGTGTGGAGCAGTCAGCAACTAAGACTGATAAGGGAAAAGGAGAAGCACCTTCGAGTCCAAGTGGTAAAGTGTCCATCCCTTATAGTGAAATGGCTTTGACATTAAGACTGGTGGTGCAGCAAAAGTTGGTCGAAGCTAGGAGATGGTCTATGCCAGGTAGAGGCAGTAGTCAAGTGCAGTGCAGAAGGCTAGGGCAGGTGCTAAGGCCCTTGGCAGCCAAAGGATAGCAAGAATGTATGCTTAAAGCGGCTTTTTAGCCCAAACGTACTGTGGGATGGTCCAGATGGGATGGCAGGTGAAGGTGTCCAAAATGCCAAGTCAGTGTCCTAAAATATAGTGTTCAGCGTACTCTAGAAGCCGGTCCAGATGGATCATCAAACGGAGTCCGGTGTGCAAGATACTGAAGCATAAAGCTGGAGTGTGTAGCAGATACTCAATGGATAGGGCACCTGGGGATAGGTAGCTCGGGCTAATTTCAGTGTATACATGTGTAGAGCTTGAATTATGGAGCATGCATGTCTTCTCAGAATGTGAGTTGGAGCTTTGGTTAGCAAGATATGGTCAGTTGAATTTTTTCGGGGGGGGGGGGGGGGGGGGGGGGGGGGGTGGGGAGGGTCGGGTTTTGAGTCCGCTTTTGCCGCATTGAAGGGTGAGCCATCTGGAATCTTTTGGGTCTCCCCAAGGTTCTTGGTGGCGGTGTGCATCATGGGAAGCTAGAACAAATTGACGGTTTGCCAATCAGGTTCCTGTTCCGCAAGATACTGCAGGTCAAAGTTGGTTGCTGTCCTTTGAGGGGTGATTACAGATGATTTTGTTGTGTTTTGTCCACCTTGTTGGGCACGCGTGGAACAGTCAGAAGGCTACAAAGATTATGTTGAATCCAGCTAACAATGCGGTCTTTCAACCAAGTCTTATAGCTCGAGTATTAGACCTCAGGGTAGCAAATTACATTTGCTTGAAGATGACAAAGCCCGGGGAGATTTTTTCAAGGTTTGTAGGAGATTTCAAGGGAATTCAAAGAGGGGGTGCTATAGAGCTGCCACGTGGCAGACTTTTCCCCCACATGCGGACGCGCAGCTACCGAAGTGGGGGTATAAGGGCAAGAGGTGGCACCTCACAGGGCATCAAAGTGGGAGCGAGATCTCCTTGTCTATGGTGCCGAGCGAGGGCGGCGCTGCATGAGCGCACGGATGGCAGTGCAGGGCGGAAACTCCGCTGGCTTTTGAAGGTAGAGACGGTGCTAGTGGCGCGCTCCCTGAGGCCATAACTGGTGACGAGGCAGGTGCCCAAGGCCGGTCCATTTCACACGCCCGATTTTTTGAAGGGGAGGGGAGCCCCTCATTAGCGATGTCGCTAATGCAAAGGGGGGTGTCGCGCGATGGTCAAGTCCTGCGAGAGAAAGAGGGAGAGAAATCCCGAGGGTTGCCATGTGTACAAGGCCATTCCAAGGTTGGCCAAACAAGGGCAAGAAAAGGCAAGGGAGCAAGCCTAAGGGAGCGCCAGGTGTGAAATTAAACAAGGCTTTCCAAGACCGAGTATGGGAGGACCAAAAAGTACAGCCGCAAAGAGAGAGAGAGAGAGAGAGAGAGAGAGAGAGAGAGAGAGAGAGAGAGAGAGAGAGAGAGAGAGAGAGAGAGAGAGAGAGAGAGAGAGAGAGAGAGAGAGAGAGAGAGAGAATGAGCTCAAGAACGGTCAAAAGGGAAGTGCAAGGTTGAGCTCCAGAAGGGGTAAAAATAGGGGAAAAAAATAAAAAATCAAGAGAAGCCTAGGGGAAGTAGCCGAGTGTAAAGAGAGAAAGAGAGCAGATGGAGCAAGGCGGTGCCCCCCCCCCCACAAAAGATACCAAAAATGGGTGCCATATGGACCAATTAAAGGGCAATTTCCCAAATTGAAGACCCCCCGCTATAAAAGCCAAAAATTAATCAATTTAGGGGCTTCTTCTTAGTTTTTTGACCTAGTTTTATGTGAAGCTGTTATAGGTGGATGGAAGGGACAAATGCAAGGTGTTCGACCGAGGCGGGTGATTACAAGTAAAGCAGGAGGTTGGGCAACCCACATGAACAAAGGCAGCGGGTTACAGGTGCCAATAATGTATATATGCTAGGGGGTTTTGCAGTGTACAAAGAGTTTGTTTTGGTATGCAGTCTTTTAGTGCAATAAGGCAATGTGTGGTTGAACATAAATGTTCAACGAGGGGGTGGGAAATGATGGTGCAACCAAAGTTGGGCGAAGCTAGGAGATGGTCTATGCCATGTAGAGTAGCAATCGAGTGTAGTGTAGAAGGCTAGGGCAGGTGCCAAGGCCCTTGGTAGCCAAAGGGTAGCAAGAATGTATGCTTAAAGCGTCTTTTTAGGTCAAAAGTGATGTGGGATGGTCCAGATGGAATGGCAAGTGAAGGTGTCCAAAATGCCAAGTCAGTGTCCTAAAATATAGTGTTCAGCGTGCTCTAGAAGCCGGTCTAGACGGCTCATCAAACGGAGCCCCGGTGTGCAAGATAATGAAGCTTAAAGTTGAAGTGTGTTGCAGATCCTCGACGGACAGGGCAGCTGGGGACAGGTAGCCCGGGCTAATGTCAATGTATACACGTGTAGATCTTGAATTATGGAGCATGCCTGTCTTCTCGGAATGCGAATCGGAGCTTTGGTTAGCAAGATATGGTCAGTTGAATTTTTTCCGAGGGCCAGGTTTGAGTCCGCTTTTGCCGCATTGAAGGATGAGCCATCTATCATCTTTTGGGTCTCGCCAAGGTTCTCGGTGGCGGTGTGCATCATGGGAAGCTAGCACAAATTGATGGTTTGCCAATCGGGTTCCTAGTCCGCAAGATACCGCACGTCAAAGTTGGGGCTGTCGTTTGAGGGGTGATTACAGATGATTTTGGTGTGTTTTTTTGGACTTGTTGGGCGGGCCTGGAAAATTCAAAAGGCTACGGGGATTATGTGGAACCTAGCCGACAATGCGGGCTTTCAACAAGTCTTATAGCTCAGGTATTAGACCTCAGGGTAGCAAATCACACTTGCTTGAAGATGACAAAGGCCAGGGAGGTTTTTTCGAGGTTTGTAGGGGATTTCAAGGGAATTCAAAGAGGAGGTGCTACAGAGCTGCCACATGGAGGAATTTTGCCCCACATGCAGATGTGGGGCTACCGAAGTGTGGGTATAAGGGTAAGAGGCGGCACCTCAAAGGGCATCAAAGGGGGAGCGAGAGCTCCTTGGCTATGGTGCCGAGCGAGGGCGGCGCTGCATGAGCGCCCGCCTGGCAGTGCAGGGCAGAAAATCTAGTGGCATATGGAGGTAGAGGCAGTGCTGGTGGCGCGCTCGCTGAGGAGTACAGTCGGCGGCCGTAATTGGTGATGAGGCAGGGTCCCAGGGCGAGGCCATTTTACACGCCCGATTTTTTGGATTTTTTGAAGGGGAGGGGAGCCCCCCATTAGTGATGTCACTAATAGAAAGGGGGGTGTCCCGCGATGGTCAGGTGAGAGGCAATCCCGCGAGAGAAAGAGGGAGAGAAAGCTCGAGAGCTGCCATGTGTACAAGGCCATTCCAAGGCTGGCCAAACAAGGGCAAGCAAAGGCAAGGGAGCAAGCCTAAGGGAGAGCCAGGTGTAAACTTAAGCGAGGCTTTCCAAGGCCGAGTATGGGAGGACCAAAAAGGAGAGCCGCAAAGAGAGAGAGAGAGAATGAGCTCAAGAACGGCCAAAAGGGCAGGGCAAGGTTGAGATCCAGAAGGGGTAAAAATAGGGGAAAAAATTAAAAAATCAAGAGAAGCCTAGGGGCAAGGGGTAAAAATAGGGGAAAAAAATAAAAGATCAAGAGAAGCCTAGGGAAATAGCCGAGTGCAAAGAGAGAAAGAAAGCAGATGGAGCAAGGCGGTGCCCCCCCCCCCCCCCCCCCCCCCCCCCCCCCCCCCCCCCAAAAAAAAGATACCAAAAATGGGTGCCATATGGACCAATTAAAGGGAAATTTCCCAATTTGAAGACCGCCCGCTATAAAGGCCAAAAATTAATCAAATTAGGGGCTTCTTCTTAGTTTTTTGGCCTAGTTTTTTCCTGGCTTCTGGGCCGTTGGAAGCCTGCAAAGTGGAGCTTTTGGAAAAAGGAGAGTGCCAGTCAAAGCCCTTTGTATCTCTCTTCTGTAAATGGCCATGGTGATGGCAGTGTGAGTCTGTATAAGTGTTTGGTGAAGTGCGATTGAGCCGTTGTTGCCTCTTGTGCTGTTGTTTCCCCTTCCCCCCTTCTCTTTCTCCTGCTTTCATGTTTCTCCTCAGTACCGACCGTGTGGATGTGTGTGCCCCTCCGGACCGATGGTGTTTTGACTGAGAGAGTGAGATTGAGTTGTTGTGAGTGTGTGTAAGGGTAAAGACATACCATAGCAATAGGGATTGCGTCGTGTGGTGGTTTTGTGAAGTGTGTGAGCAGTGGTAATTAAGGAGGTGGTGGTCTGCTGGTGTGAGGTATTTCTTTGAACGTGTTTTTCGAGAGGATAGGGGTGTTGTGGATACCCTGAGCTATATAGAGGCCCTTGTGTTTGTGTCGGGCGTGTTCCCTCATTCCCCCTCTCCACTGGTTACAACAGCTGCTGCAGACTCATCCTCTCAAAGTACGCCTACTCCTGCATAAACCTAATTATGCTACATTTGTCATAATAATCAATATCTAATTCTCCTAAATGATTTTCTCATGTTAAACTGATCATTTAATATGGGGAAGTGCCAGGGGAGAAAAATCTAGAATATTGGTTAAGCTAGCAGACCGGCCATAGTAGGGATCCAAAGGAGGGAAAATAGGGATCCAAAGGGGGGGCCATCTGCAAAAGAGCCATGTGCAACAATGGGCTTAAAAGACCCTAAGGTTCATCCCATTAAGACTTCCAAAATGCTAAGGTTCCAAAATTCAAAGGTTGTCAAAGGTCAACCATGGGGGAATTGGATGCTTTGTGTGTGTCAAAAGAGTCTTTACAAATCCCTACTTAGGAGCGGGTGAGCCTTGCTTGTAGGGTATGAGAGACAAAGTCACACACACACACACACACACACAAGATCCCTTTACACAAAGGGAATGAGGGACACATGTTTGCTCCCTAGCCTAGATGCCCACAAGGTGTACCCAATCACTATTGGATGGCCTTAGAGGTGGACCAATGAGAATTAGGCTAGAGTACATCTAGTTAAATTAATTTATAAACACTTAATAAAAGAACCAATGAAAATTAAGTCCTCTAGAAGACTATTGGATAGTCTCCCAAGGTGTCCAATGAGCATTCAACATCCCAATGGATTGCCTGATTCCTATTGGCCAGGAGGCAAAGGGGTCCAATGAGAGTTTAGTTGAATTATTAAATTACATAAAGCTCTTACAAAAGGGGAAAGGGGGACACATGTCAGAAGGCTATCACTTATGCTGCTTAATTGTAATTGGCTAGCCTTAGGGAGGTCCAATGAGAGGATAGCATGAGCAAATAGCAAGAGGGGTCGACCAAGAGAGAGAGGAGGCTGATTTTTGCAAGGGATTATCACACACACACTCACAAAATCTCATGTGTGAAGGAAAGAAGACTCTCTCTCCTTCTCAAGCTTTAATGGAAAGCTTATCACCTACTTCAAGCTTGTGAGAAGGGAGGCCTACACCAACAACTCTTGGATTTGTGATGCAAATCCAACCAAGAGCCAAGCTTCAATGCATGCTCATATCCTCTACCATGCTAATTACTAAGCTAAGCTATGCTAATATGAGTTATTATGTGAGGAGATGTACATCTTTCTCGTAAGACTACTCCTTCTTCCTCTCAATCTACTCTCATACCCTGCGAGCTCTCACCATCTTCCAAGGTGTGTGAGGTCTTGAGTCTGAGACCGCAAAAAAATGATGTTGTGTTTGATAAGTGTTTTGCTTAGTGCATGAAGCTTTCATCTTCATTGCACTAGCTAGTCTTGAAGGAACACAAAGAATTGTATTGTACAATGTCTCTCTTGATGGGAGAAACCGTAATACAAAGCCTTTTGTAGGTGAGACCTTCTCCATGTAAATCCGGTCCTCAACTGTTGTCAATAGCTTAATTTCTCTCTCTTTTGAAAGTATTGCTCATGCTATCTAACTAGGTGTTATGCTTTTTGTTGCTCTCTCCACCCAAGCACTCTTGTAATTCTCATTAGGAATCTATTCTAATGAAATGCCCACTATGTTCATGTTAATTTCCGCTACACACAAGTTTTTAGGCCATTAAATGTTACATTGGTATCAGAGCACAAGGTTTCTCTTTTCTTGCTCAAGAAGGGAGGTCCTCAAGCTAGCTATAAATGGTTGGTATTATTAATTGCATGTGAGTAAGTAGAATAGGGATTTTGCAGCCTTGCAATGCGCCTACCGTTGTGCAGCTAACAGGGTTATTAGAAGCTTGACAGGAGCCGGTGCTATTTTGGTGTTGAACGACCCTCTCTTCTATTCCTTGCAATTAATGGTATTCGAGCCATGGATACAGTAGCTTGAGTGCTTTTTCTAAAGGGGTAAAGAGGAGTAGCAACTAGGGCTTGAAGTGCCAAAGTACACCTAAAAAGTTTACACCTAAAAGTTGTTAGAATGGATGACAATAGTACAGAGAGTAAAATTAATGTTGATAACTTTGATTTTGCTAATGAGCAAGCTACTAATGATGCTCCGATGCTTGTTAACTATCTTGTTTCTAGGCTTCAACAAGCCATGGGCAATCCATCTCTCCAAAGTGAAGTGCAACGACAGCTCCGTGCTCATGGGATTCTCCAAACTCACCACCATGATGAGAGAACACCTAGGAATCCTCCTTGTGAGACTTCCAACAGAGGTCTCTCTCCGATTCGGGAAGAACAAGAGAATCCATACGAAGCGCTCAAGAATTTACTTCTTGATGATGCATCTCCTTCCCAAAGGAGAACTCAAGAGCCTCCACCGAAGGAATGAGAAAGAAGTGAGTCTCCCGCCACCTCGGTGGAGATGGCTTCACGAAGACGGCGGGCTAAACACTCTCCATCACCACCAAAGCGGAGAAGACCATCGCACCCTTCTCCACACCATAATTCAAAGAGGTATGATAAAAATCAAGAGAAGAAAAAGGCGAGAAAGAGGACACCCTCTTCTCCATCTTCTTCATCCTCTTCCTCTTATGAAAGTGATGGTGAAGACGACGAAGATCAAGACAAGAAAAAGGCGAGAAAGAGGTCACCTTCTTCAAATTCTTCACCTTCTAAAGAAAGTGATGGTGCAACCTTTGAACCATCAAAAAGAAGAGGCCATAGGAAATCCTATGCCTTATGGAAGAGGTCGTCCAAGCTGAAGAAGTTCAAAGAGGGAGGGAAGAGCATCTCTTTCCTTACCTATGATGGCACCTTTGGTGCTACGGACAAAGTCTTGGCCTTTATCCAACAGTTTGATGTGGCCTTTGGAGATGAGGGCTTCATGGAGTCCTCTAAACTACGCCATGTAGGTATGTACTTTCAAAAGTCCGCCAGGCAATGGTGGTCTAGCCTATGAGCCAACGGTGAAGCTCCGCGAAGATGGAAAGCTTTAAGAGCTTCCATTATGAAGCAGTTCTTGGCCACCGATGCCAAAGACAAAGTACTCACCGACTGGCGAAGCTTAAAGCTCTCTCCCTATGAATCCATCCACAAATATGTAGACAAGTTTTGGGACCTAGAACTCAAAGCCACTGTCTTCAAAAAGTTGGATTTTGGAGAGCAAAAGCAACAATTTTGTGCGGGCTTAACCGAAGGAATGGCGGAGTATGTCAAGTCCCAAAGGCCACCAACCATATCAGCAGTAATACACCATACTATGGTGGCCTCTCGAATCAATTTCCAAATGGGGGCTAAAAGAAATAATAAGCCCACGGAAAACAAGGGTTCCAATGAGCCTAAGGGGAAGGAAAATGTCCATAAGTCTCCTAAGGGCAACTCCAACAAAGCTAAAGATAAGGGAGTTTACAAAGGTAAAAACAAACTCTCTCCTGAGAGCTTGAGCATTATCTCAAGGATAATAGGTGTTTCAAGTGCAGTGAACAAGGGCATGCGTACTGCGCTTGTCCCCAAAAGAACAACCGCCAAGATTCTCCAAGAGCTACCTTGGTTGAAATCCAAGAGGAGGAGACTCACCAAATTCACCACAAAGGATCTCCTCTATGCCATGCTTGGGGAAAGGTAAGAGAACATGATGCTTTTATTCTCTTTGTCCCTGGTTCTACTCACAATTTTATATCTATAGAGTTGGCCACCAAGCTAGGCATACAAGCCTACGAGATGGGAGATGTTCTACCCGCAGACAATGCTTTCAAGGGGCAAGAAGCTTCAGTCACTCCCTTAATCGGGAAATTGAGGCTTCATGTCCAAAGCTATGTGGACAAAGAGGACTTATTTTTCTCTCCTCTCAAGCATGAGAATGTAATCCTAGGGGCACCATGGTTTGATCGCCTGGCTCCCAATGTTAAATTCCCTGAAAGGAGAATCTCTTTTAAGTTCAGGGAAAAAGACATGTATATAGATGCTAAGGAAATGGGTAACACTATCCCCATTGTACATACACCAGCCTTCAACAAGTCAATAAAGAGCTCTATTTCCGTGTACATGATTTTTGTTAAAGATTCTCAAAATGAAACTAATGCTTTAGCAAAAGAAAATAAAAGAAACCAAAAGGAATTAGAGTTATCCAATTTTCTCAAGGGGTTTCAAGATGTTTTTATTGACGACATCCCTTGTGAGCTACCTCCTAAACGAGGTAATGATGACCATGCAATTGAACTTCTTCTAGGAAGTTCACCGCCAAACAAACCTCCTTATAGAGTTTCTCAAGCTCAACAAGAGGAGATTATGCGGCAACGGCATGAGTTAGTTGAGAAGGGCATGGTTAGGCCTAGCTCATCTCCATTTTTCTCACCTGTTCTATTATTACAAAAGAAAGACGGCACATATCGTATGTGTGTCTACTATAGAGCACTAAATAGTATCACTATCAAGAATATGTATCCCGTTCCACGGGTAGAAGACCTATTTGATAAGCTACAAGGATTGACCTACTTTAGTAGGATTGACCTAAAAAGTGGCTATCATCAAATAAGGGTAGTTGATCAAGACATTGTAAAGACCACATTTCGCACCACATTTGGTCTTTAGGAATACATTGTCATGCCTTTTTGCTTGACCGATGCATCAACTACATTCAACCGCTTGATGGTGGAGAAGCTGTTCAGGCCTTATTGAACCTTCACTGGAGTGTTCTTTGATGATATTATCATATCTACTCTAATTCATTAGACGAACACAAGCAACACCTCCAGGTAATATTTCAAGTTTTAAGAGAGAATAAACTTTATTTTAATCGAAAGAAAAGTGAATTTTTCTTACAAGAGATCCAGTATTTAGGTCACATTATCTCTCAAGATGGCATCCAATTGGATCCATCAAAGTTAGAGGTAACAAAAGGATGGCCTAAACCAAAGAATCTTCATGAACTAAGAAGCTTTATAGGTATGTGTGCATACTATAGACGCTTCATAGAAAAGTTCTCACAAATTGCGGGACCATTACATGACCTAACAAAGAAAAGCGTTAGGCACACATGGTCTGCTAAGGAGAACAATGCTTTCAAAAATCTTAAAGAAAAGATTATCTCTCAACATGTGCTTACACTACCGGATCTCTCAAAACCATTTGAGGTCCAATGTGATGCTTGTGGTGACTCCCTTGGAGCTGTTTTGCTCCAAGAAGGCCACGCCATAGGCTATGAAAGTCGAAGGCTCGACCCTGTTGAGCAAGCTCTATTTATTGGGGAATCCTTTCATTCTGCGAACGGATCACCAAAGTCTTAAGTACTTCATGGCGCAGACCAAGCTCTCCGACAAACAAATGAGGTGGGAAAATTTCCTTTTGCAATTTAATTTTCATATTGCTCACATTGCTGGAAAATCATAATCAAGTAGCTGATGCACTCTCAAGACGACCAAGAGTGAATGCGGTTTCCATAGCAGCTCACAATGATCTATCTTCAATGATAGATGAGTATGCTATTGATCCCGATTTTAGAAATGTGATTTCAACCCTTGAATTAGGGAAGAAAGAAGAACCATTTACCTTACAAGATGGTTATCTTCTCTATGGCAATAGACTATGTGTTACTAACTCACTACGTGAGAAAGTAATGTATGAATCTCATGCTCCACCTTATGCGGGGGCATAGAGGGATTCAGTCTACCTTAAAGGGACTTACAAAGGAGCCACCTCAAGAACCAACTATTGAAGACCCACCGGAGATCGTGGACCAAGAGGAGGTGCTACAGCTGAGTCCATTCTCCGACATGAAGACAAGGTACTAAGAGGCGGTAAGACTATCCGACGATATCTTATTAAGTTTAAGAATTATCCTTTTGAAGATGCTAGATGGATGCAAGGCATACAATTAAAGGATAACCTAAACCTTGTCAATGCTTACAATGCTTCCCAAGAGTAAGCAAATGTACCAAATGTTAAAAATGAACAAATTTTTTGTCTTACAAGACTCTCTTTTTCTTTATTGTGCACAAAAATGAGTAGTATGCATGCTTAGATCAAGTTTGCGGAGATGACGTCTCCCAAACACCAAGCAGAGCTTGTCACTCTACTATGGAAGATTGATAAGACTAATGTGCAGACATGCTTGCGTCAGCCTCAGGTTCTCAAGAACCAAATGGACTAGTCATCCATTGTGGAATGATGTCGTAGGGTAACATAGGGATCCTCTACCCGCTTAGAAAAGGACTCATGAATATGCTTTATCTTCTCTACACCATAGTTGACGATGACTATGATTTCAAGAGAGAGGTAATGTCATAATAATCAATATCTAATTCTCCTAAATTATTTTCTCATGTTAAACTGATCATTTAATATGGGGAAGTGCCAGGGGAGAAAAAGCTAGAATATTGGTTAAGCTAGTAGACCGGCCACAGTAGGGATCCACAGGAGGGAAAATAGGGATCCAAAGGGGGGGCCATCTGCAAAAGATTCATGTGAAACAATGGGCTTAAAAGACCCTAAGGTTCAGCCCATTAAGACTTCCAAAATGCTAAGGTTCCAAAATTCAAAGGTTGTGTCCAAAGGTTAACCATGGGGGAATTGGATGCTTTGTGTGTGTCAAAAAAGTCTTTACAAATCCTACTTCGGAGGGGGCGAGCCTTGCTTGTAGGGGATGAGAGATAAAGTCACACACACACACACACACACACACACACAAGCTCCCTTTATACAAAGGGAATGAGGGACACATGTCAACTCCCTAGCCCAGATGCCCACAAGGTATACCCAATTCCTATTGGATGGCGTTGGAGGTGGACCAATGAGAATTAGGCTAGAGTAATTCTAATTTAATTAATTTAAAAACACTTAATAAAAGAACCAATGAGAATTAAGTCCTCTAGAAGACTATTGGACAGTCTCCCAAGGGGTCCAATGAGCATTCAACAGCCCAATGGCTTACCTGATTCCTATTGGCTAGGAGGCAAAGGGGTCCAATGAGAGTTTATTTGAATTATTAAATTACCTAAAGCTCTCACAAAAGGGGAAAGGGGGACACATGTCAGAAGGCTATCACTTATGCTGCTTAATTGTCATTGGCTAGCCTTAGGAAGGTCCACTGAGAGGATAGCATGAGCAAATAGCAAGAGGGGTCGACCAAGAGAGAGAGGGGGCTGATTTTTGCAAGGGATTATCACACACACACTCACACAATCTCATGTGTGAAGGAAAGAAGACTCTCTCTCCTTCTCAAGCTTTAATGGAAAGCTTATCACCTACTTCAAGCTTGTGAGAAGAGAGGCCTACACCAACAACTCTGGGCTTTGTGATGCAAATGATGTGAAGGGAAAAGGAAAAGTTGTGACTGCGAAGCTGAAAGGTGATGAGAAACATTCGTTACAGCTCATCACACTGAACAAAATACTAAGACATCAGTAAGCTTCTATGACTAGGATGTATCTGGAGGATGATGGCATTATTTTTTATCTGGAGTGATTTCAGTGACTATATGTCGGCACCAAGGAAATGGTCCAACATTGGAAATCAGCTGCTTTCCATGACTAGGAGGTGTGCCAACTGCCTGAGCATCCTAGTAGAATTCAACTGCTAGAGAGAGTACCTGAATGGATACTAATTGCTGATGACAAACTAGCTAATCCACATTGGCAACGACATTCTACTACACATTGTCCTTTCCTAGCCATGGAACTAGAGCTCCTGCTGGGGAACAGGCCGACATATAAATGTATAAAAGAGGTTAGAAGTCAATTGAAAGAGGTTTTATTGCAAATGCAGATTGCTAGGGGAGTTCTGGATCAGAGGGTATGATCTATTATTGAAGATCAGACTACCACCAGCAAAGGGCCTCAAAGTCAAATGTCAGTGGGAGAATAGGCAACTGCTGTTCGAAGGTTATTTCAGCTAGTGAAAGTCACTAGAAAGATAATGCAAGAGGAGAACCAGGCTGTCCTCAATTTTTTGGAATTTGTATCGGATTCCATAGTCCTCCTGTATGCTTTACCAACTAAAGAAATGGAGCTGCCGAGGTTTTTTCCAGCACTATATCCTCAACATCCAGAACCAGTAGAATCGCTCACATACTATAAGATCTCTGATGATCTTTACGATTGGTATGAGTGATCAACTGCTGAATGGAAAACTTGGCAAACACTACTCAATAATGCTCTTCAATTAAATGATCTTGGGGAATTAAAATATGAGATGTAGAGGATCCACCTGTGTATGGGACTATGGAAAATCCAGCTTAGAGGTCTCACCAAAATCACCTCACCAAGATCACAAACCACAACTTACTGTTGAGTCCTCTAAGGTCCCTGAAAAGGACATTACAGCTAAAAGTAGGCCTAGGACCACAATACAAGGAGATGGTTGAGATTCTCTTTGAAGCAAGGATTAAAACAAACCATCCTCTTCCAAAAGGATGGATCCATACAGCTTTGCATTGTCATAAATTGTCCAGAACTCGTTTGACCAAAGGCAAATGCACGCTCTATGATCCTGACACCAAAATTGATCATCCTCTCACGCCTTATGAATTGGAAATGACCATAGCAAGGTGGGATCAACTGGAGCAGGAGGACATTTAAAGGCTTATCCAGAAGGACAATGCTAGCACTGGGACTTCTGAGACATCAACATGACGGAAGGGCAAGAGGAAGCGGGTTTAGTGGAAGGATACTGGGTAGTTCCATCTCAAAATTCAATGGTGGAATTTTCCAGCCGTTCTCAAAATCAGACGGTGGATTTTTCCAATCAATTTCAGAATCAGACGGTGGATTTTTCCCAGTCAGGTGTTGGTATTTCTTTGGCTGGGCACCCTTGAAATTACAACTATAGGGGTATCAAGAATAAAGTATGGTATAAAGCTTGCAATACCAAGAGAGTCAGCAAGTTCAAAAGAGTATTCTCATGAGGAACATAGGACAACGGCCAACCCAGCAAGTAGGCACAGTGGTTCCTCAACACATAGGATGAATCAAACGGTTGATTTTTTTCGCAAATTTTGGAGTCATGCCAAAATTCAAGAAAGGAGGGAAGGATGTAGAAGGCGAAGGCAGTCTCAACAAGCAAGAACTGTCTCCTGGAAGCCGAATAAGAGATCAGTCTCAGTAATTACCACAACATTTACCATAGTAACTCTGAGAGACTATAAATAGAACCTATTACATTGTAATCAGGCTACTTGTCTTTTGACTTCTTACTCTTAGTTTTGTGGTTTTAGTTTTTGAAGCTGTTCTTGAGCGACAATCTCTTCACTTGTAATTATACTCTGTAATCATTACTCCACTAATCAATTGTGCTTGAGTCAATTATACCTTGTACTCATTCTCCATAACTTTGAATCTAAATCTAAACCACTTTTCTAGTCATTCAGCTTGTCTCTCATCTCAGAAGAGTATTTTAGTTCATGTTAACTACTCGAGTTCAGTTTCAATCTTCTCTTCCAGTTCCACTGACTGAATTGAGGACTTACCACTAGCTGTAAATTCTGACACTGGAATCAACTATCTAAAGAGACCAGCTCTAACTCCAAAGAGAACTAATAATATTTCATCTTGTGGTAACTCTCTCACAGGACATCTATCTATGTACTATTTGAAGCAAAGCAAAGCTTCCTTTACTCTCTCGTTCTTTTTCTGCTTGAAAGCATAGATATGGGACACTGTGTTATGTTGGATTCCCCTTTTCAAGAACTCCTCTACAAATTCTTGTAAAAGTTGTGCTATGTTGGGAAAATCATCTCTATTTAGTGGTTGGAACCAACTCAAAGCCGTCTCTTCTAATGTCAACCCAAATCCCTCATATTGAGTATGGAAATCTGCAATCTGTTTAGGTCTCAAAACTTGTTTGAAGAGTGAGACATGAGCATATGGATCCCCTGACCCACTGTACTTTATTTTGACACATTGTGCCACTTGATATGGTATTAATCATTGTGGTCCAGTCGTCGCCAATCTAACCAATTCATGGTCTCTTGGAAAGACGTCTCTCATGCTCTCCTCTTGTCTTGGAGATAATCTTGGTGGAATCCTCTCTGTTGCGTGTTTTGGCATAATTTTTGACTGAAAGTAAGTAGAGATCGGAGTACCCTTGTATGTGTATCATTCTAAGTCAATCATATCAACAAGTATATACTCACGTCCATACGTATCTAACATCAAAACTTGTACTTCATGGACATTTGTATACGTGAATGCATAGAGATTCTTGTGGGTGGTCAACTCTCTAGCATTGGGTTATACACACCTATATAATATGTATGGATCCCCATTTGTGAATCTATATATGCCCTCATGATCATAATTTGTAAGCACTCTCATGGATTCATTGGCTTTTATGAATCTCACATTGGGTTGTTGATCAGAGGATGCCTCTCCTCTATGTACTCTCCCAATCCCCCTATTGTCGACATTACAGCATTTTTCATGTCTCTAAGTGGAGTAGAGAACCCTGGTGGCGGATGATTTATCATGGTTAAGGCTCAGTCAAGATTCTCAAGATAGTCTCTTACAAGCCCACTTTGGATTAGTGCAATTTATCCCTTTTTGCCCTTGATCAGGTCTCTTAGATATCAATAATTTATGCCTCTTTGGTCTTTGGAAAATGGTCTTGGGGCACCCTAAAAGATTGGATATAGGAAACCTAGAAAAATTCAGCTCCAAAACCTATTGCTCGCAAGCTTTCTTTTGGGCCTTACCTGACTCAATTTGGAGTTGTCTATCAAAAGTTAGAGCACTTTTAGTGAACTGCACTTGAAACAACACTCAAGACAGTCTCAAGAATAGAACACGAGAACTTTGGCTTGTATCTTGGCCTCCTAAAGGTATTTTTAGCTCAATCTTGAGATTTGGAATGTAATCAAGTATATCTACAAGATCATCGAGTCAGATGCCCCCACTATGTTGAGGTACATGGATCGCGATCCATGTTTCTCTGTCATTTTTTTCCCAAATTTTGACTGTGTAGACAAGGTCATGTGCAGACTTTGTGCCAATTTTCATCAAATTCTAAGGTTGAGGTACATGGATTGCGATCCATGTTCAACCACATCTGGACTTGATCTCTTGGCAGTTTGTTGCACTCTATGTCCACAAGCTAAATCTCAAATCTTTTTGGATTTGGACTTGTTTTGACAGGTCAAATAACCAACACTAGGTTTGCACTACAGTTTTTAGTGTGCCACCTGTTTTGCTCCCTTTTGACCCAAATTTGCTGTTTTTTTTTTTCAAAATTGGAGTTGGGGATATGTTTCCTTGTGTATGCACTACTAATCTAGAAAGTTTTAGGTCAAGCTATCACTATGGGTACATGGATCACGATCCATGTTTGGAGCCCAAATTGACTTCTCTTGGTACCATCAGATTCAGCATGATTAGTAGGTCCTGTGGTATCAACTTTTTTGAAAATGGACCACTCGATTGAAAATTAGGTCAATTCTGGCACTTGCTCAGAGTACTTGGCAGTTCTGGGCTTTTGGTTTGGCTTTTGATATCCAAATTCACTTTTGAAAAGATTACTAGATTCCTTGTGATGTCCTCTAGCTATAATGCAAATATGGTATTAGTCTGTGACAAAGGAACATGGATCGCGATCCATGTATCTATGTGTTCAATTGTACTGAAACTTGGCACACAGCTTCCCCTTGGTCTCATGATGCTAGCAATGTGGTTTTTGTGTGATTTGGACTTGTTTAGGCTAGGCAAAAGTCAATCCCTAGGTCTGTTTTAGGGACGTCCTCTTTGAATAGTTTTTTGTCCTTTCCACACACTTTTTGAGCTTTTTTGACAAAAATTCACTGGGGAATTTTGTTCACAATGGTCTCTGCTAGGAAAAGTTTATGTCCAAAAGTTTCTCAAGGGTACATGGATCGCGATCCATCTACCACCACTTTTGGATCTAAACTTTTGGTGTGTTGATAGCTTGTAATGTTTGTAGCCTGATCCACAAATCTTTTTGAATTTGGATCAGTTTTGCGCTAGCAAAACTGACTTCTACAGTCTGTTGTGACAATTTTGACAATATTTTATTTTTGGCTCTTTTGACCACTTTTTACAAATCTTTTGCATTTAGTTCTTTTGGGAAAAGTGTTTGTATATGTCTCAGCTATACCTACTGCTCAAATCTCAGTCAAAATTTTTTCAAAATTTTTTTCATGAGGTATATGGTTTGCGATCCATGTTTGATCTCATTTTGACATGAAACTTGGTCACCTTATAGTCCGTGTTATGATGATACTCTTCCTCAAATCTTTTTGAGTTTGGACAACTTTTTCCTAGTCAAAAGTGATTTTTTTGTCTGCTTTCCGGTTTTTGACTAGTTTCTGTATTTGGCTATTTTGACCAACTTTTTTTAAATTTTTGACATGGTCCCTTTTGGCAAAGTTGTTCCATTAGTTATCAGGGATATACTTGTCAAATATCAGCACCAAATGTCAAAAGGTACATGGATTGCGATCCATGTCTGAGAGCATTTTTTCATGAATTTTGTTCTATAGGTTCTCTATCCCCTATAGAAGCCAAATCTCACGCCTTTTTGAATTTGGATCCCAAAAAGTTAAAATATCCCAAATTTTGTGTCTGATATGCATGTTTTGCTGTTTTTGCCCTAACAGCCAATTCTGATGAGATTTTTGACTTTTTCTTTCAAGAAAACTTGATAAGAGCAATGTCCCACTGATGCACAATGTAACTGGTCACTTTTTTCCCAAAAATGGTATGAGGGGTACATGGATCGCGATCCATGTTCCTTCACAAAATCTATCCAAACTTCTGAGATTGCTTCTAGAGAGTCTTCTAATGCTCTTGATCCACAAATTTTTGAATTTGGATCACTTATGAGGCTCTCTACCATCAATTTTTTAGAATTTTAGAGTTATGGTCATTTCGACCAAAATATGCCTTTTTCCCCTCAATCTTTTAGCCCAAATTTGATAGTGATAGTTTCTACTTACCCTAATCCTAAGTACCAAATTGAAACATGAAATAAAAACAAACTGAACAGTACTAAATAAAGTTGAAATGGAAAATGATACAGCACTCTATAAGCATAGAGTAAAAGGAAGAATAAAATTGTTTTGGCTATCTCACTCATAACTCTCTTTACCTCTCGAGAATAGATCTAGCAAGTCCTTGACTTCTAGACTCTAGCAAACACTAAACCCCGTGTCTAGGTGCTTCACTGCTAAAGTGTAAATGGAATGGAGACAAATCCTCAAAAAAGAACGCTCTAAATACACACTAGGTCACTCACCATCTAAGGATCATATCCCCAATAGCGGCACCAATGTCGGGTCGCCATGAACGGATGTCTGCAGCATAGCTTCTTGGTACTAACATAATGTCAATACTTAGGGAAGTGACTCAGATGGGGCACCGACACTCTTTGAGATTGTCAATTTCAAGAAGTGAACCTTAACAAGCAAACCAACATTGAACGATCAGGGAAATCTGCTTGTGTCCTTTCTCATAGCTCTAGGTCATCACACCATTTTGGCACTCGAACTGACTAAAAATGCAACAAAACTTTAGGAGGAGGTCTAGGACACCTAGGGACACTATCCTACCAGTTTTGGTTGCAATCTGACAAGGTACCAAAATCACAATCCATCATGAAAAAGGTCCTGAAAACTACAATAGATCAATGAAATATCGCTCTATAGTCTAAGAACACTCTCCTATGGTCAAAACGACTATAAATAATGATTTAAGCACTCAAATCTATAATTAAGACTCATAGACGTGTAGTCACGGACCACATCAAAACTGACAATGCTTATACTTAATTGAAAGAGCAAAGAGAGAGGAACACAATGCAAGTTTTGGAATTAAAAACGGATTACCCAATCATTAGAAAAGTCGCATACAAGTTGGAGAAGCTTAGTAATATCGAGCGTACATACAGCAGAGCTCTCCTTTCTTCTCTAAAAATAAGCCTCCTTTCACATTAAGGTTACTGACATTTATACTTAGGGCATTCTAAATGGCCAGTGGCGCAAGCAGAATTGAAAAAAATACGAACTCAAGCTGAGGCTAAGGAGCGAGAGCAATGTACTAGATTCCAACAAGAGGCCAACCTAGGAGTTACACATGCATTTCAAGTTGAAATAGAGGATAATTGTTTGGAATTTGACACACCTATACGTGACCTTATTGAGTTAAATAGAACCTATGGGAAAGTGCTATATAATGCCTTATTAGACACATGTGCTAAATATAATATGCTATCATATGGAGTGTGGTGTCAGTTAGGAAATCCATCTCTATTTGAGAGTACCATCCATTCAAGGGTATCAACAAGAAAAAAATAAAATAAAATTTGGAACCTAGCACACTTGTGTCAGTTATGACAATGGGGTCGTAGCTCAAGACTTGTTGGTCATGCATGTTGGAACTATGGAAGACAATATAAACCTAAGATGTAAGTAGATGCTAGCGACCAAATGCACTATTGATTGGGGGACTAGGAGTGTCACAACACAGAAACCAACTCTTAGCCCTGCCATTCAAGCAATAGTCCTTGAGATATCACCTCTTGAGGAAATAAAACCCAAAACATTGCATGCCCTCTACAGCTTCAACTTCTGTAGTTGAAACAAAGCATGAGACACACAAGACTCGTCATAATATAACAAATAAAACATACAAATGGGTCCCTAAAGATTCTTTAGCTAGCATTTTTGACACTAAAAAATTGAATCCTTGTAAGAGACACCCCACTCGCTACAAGAAATGTAAGAAAACATTGTGTTACATTCCTAAACGACTATTGGAAGCCTAATGCTACTATGAAGGGAATGATCAAATCTGGGTGCCTAAACATAACTTGTGTTCTTACCTGTCACCTATAGACCCATGTGAGTCAAATTTTGTAATGATAAAGCCAATTGAACATAGTGGGAACGGAAAGATCACAAAACACTATACACATGATCTGAAGCTAGTTTGGGTACCCAAGCGAGAATGAGTTGTATCACTCGTCTCAAACATAGAAACTTCTTGCTCATCATGTAGTTCTTCTTCAAAAGCACAAACTTCTTCACAACTTCCACCTACCACCAAAATTGTACAAAAAACAAGAAAAGAATAGCACCTCCCATTGTAAATTCATCACCTAAAACAACGTTTCAAGTTAAATCATGGGAGAGTACCTTACCACCCTTGCATGGTGAAAATCTATTGGTCAAAGTCTTCACCTATTACGACTTGGAACAACTAGTTTCAAAAGGTGACAACATCGTTCCAAAAGGTATGATCTACCCAAGGAGGGGGGAGTGTTTGCTAACATGGATCTTTCACTTGCTCCCCTCTTTAACGTTCCTCCTTGACCTCTCAATCTCCCAATCTTAGGGAATGTATATATATAGCCCTATACTCAAGAAAACAAAAATAAAAAATTAAAAGAGCAAGAGCCACCAAACAAAAATCTTAAAACCTACAAATGCTAGTACATGACCCAAAAATCATTATAACACATATGCACAAGGACACGACCTTTTGACATGCCCCTTATAATATTTGCACACTAACGAAAATCTATCTATGTGTATAGATATGGCTAGTATGCTAGAGTCATCCACTCCTAGCTTGGGTGAGAGGTACCCTCTTTACTTTTCACAAGTGTTTCACATAGTCTACCTTTTGCTTGCCTATGAATGGGATTTGGTAGATACCGTAGCGTGTGAGAAGAATTTTGAGGAATTATAATCGCTGATACGTCTCTTGACCACAATTGATTTCTACTTGTTAGAGACCGTCTCTTTAACTGCATCAGCTTACCCTTTTGACCAAGAGGACTATACATGCCTAGTGACATTCTTAGTGAACATATATGCATCTAATGATGAGGAAGATTTACATGATTACACGGATGGCACATATGGTCTCACTGATGATGACTTTATTTTTTTGGATGATGATGAGGATAGGGGTTTGTACTTAGGCTACCCACCCATATCTCCAATAGCCTGTTTCCTTCACCCTCTAGGGGGGTGCAAATACTTAGGATTCTTTATGTTGTTTTTATTGTGTTCAATAAAGTTTGGTGCCTCTTCCCACTGATGTGCCTCTTAGAGGTATTCCTTGTGTTTTCTAGTGTGTACAAGAACGCATTGTAGTAGTTGGGATTTTGATCTTCATGCAATCTTTGTCTAGCTCACTCTTAGAATCGAGCACGAGCATCAACATGAAGAGGTGTTTCTTGTCCATTATCATTGTCTCTTGTCTTTTTAGCATCCATGTTTGTCTGCTTTAACTGTGATTGATAGCACAATATTCAGAAAATTTACTTTTTACTAAACATTAAATTCAATTAAAGTTTCTATCATAGTCCCTTGTCTAGGTCTAAGAATCAAGAGGTCTAATCAACTAAGCTAGTTGACCAAGATAGACATTAGAGATCTTCTCTTAATACCATGGGAAATTCCTTCCTAATTGGCAATGGTTACTTTAGGTTCTTAATCCAATTTATGCAGTATTGTGTGCAATGTATAGCTCTTTCTAGTGGGCCTAGTCCCTTTTGACCTTTAGTTTAAGTATTATAAAGGGAGTTTACTATTGTGATGAGCGTGGGGAGGGTAATAGTGTCAATATGACCCCACAAAGTTACAAATTGAAATGCAATGAAGAACTACAAACAAAAAAAAGTGCCAAAAATATAAAATCTTAAGCTGGAAGAGAAATTCCAGCTTGATTTGGTACTTCACTCACACGTATTGCCTATGGTACTAGAGCTCTAGAGGTTCTCAATGTGGGCTCTTTTTCTTAGAAAGAAAAAGTCCAAGGCATACAAAATAAGCACACACGTAAAAATTGAATCAATGTGGAAAACACTTTGGGGGATAAAACAAAGGGAATAATTTTGGCAATGATTTCATATGCAATTCCTTTTTATCGTAGCTTAATTAGAAGGTCTTCTAGGTATAGCCTCTAGTCAGCCCTCGGAGATGAAATACCTTGCTCTCATGATTAAAGAACTTAATTGACTGGAGAGAATTGAGAAGCTTGCCCATGGTATGAATAGTTGACCTCTAATGTCTCTCGATCGTTAAACTAGAGACCCCAGACTTGTTTATTCTTTTACCTTTACAACTACTTATGTGTTTGATTATTTTACAATTTATTACTGCTAAAAAATTGTTTAATATTCTGTCACCAATCAATCTGTATGCCTATTCACTGCATATTGTTTTTAATTATATATGAGAATGCAATAACTGTGCCATTTTTGGCTGATTTTGGTAGTGTGTGAAGAAAGCTAAAGACATTCAATCGTAGATGCTCTTCCACCTCGACGAACGAGCTTCACCTCACTAGATTTCGTGGACAAAATTTACATGAAGAAGGGGGGCATGTTAATCACATACGTACACTCTATCAACTTTCACGGATGCCTTATCACTTTATTTGAGTCATGGATCGGGCTTGTCGGTCTAATAGGTGCATAGGTGATCGCCGATGAGAGGCGCACCACTTATCTTATTTTTACAATATTTTTGCTATGATCGGCCATTGTGGGCACCCATGTGTGAATGGTTCCAATTCATATAAAAGGTCTACTTTGACCTAAAATACTCATTCTTGAGGTGCATTCTAAAGAATTGCTCTTGCTGTTGCTCTACCTTCTTCTCGATCGTGTGCTCACATGGGTGTGTGTGTGTGTGTGTGTGTGTGTGCGCGTGCGTGCGTGCACGCTTGAGAGAGAGAGAGAGAGAGAGAGAGAGAGAGAGAGAGAGCATTATGGCGGCAGCAAGGCGGTTGAGCAAGGTGACAGTGGCTCCGTATTTTTCGCTTCACAGAATCCTTCATGACGGCAAAGCATTGAGTGGTGAGTGATGCACCATTTCAGCTTTGAGCTTACTAGGATAGTCTAATTGTTTGCTTGCAATCATTAGTGGCTTGTACATAGTGTTCAACAAGTTCCCAGTCTCCAACACGTGCGATAGAAGCGCACACTGTATTTCATGATGCTCCTTGAAGGAGTAATTGTCTGCCAAATCTATGACTTACACCACAACATCATCTGGGAATATTCCAAGACACAACTTGAACCGCTTGCTTGCCATTTTTAAACAAAGTTGTGTTTTATGAACTGCTTTATGTGATCCTTGAACCAACAAGGAGTTCTATGCAACGCATCTTCTTATGCACCACATTAATTTTGGTCTTATTCTTACCACCTTCATCGATCCTCGGCTCCACCTTGAAACACCTTAATAGTAACTTGCAAAATACTATCTTTGGCCATTTCTCTTGGGCACACCTACAATTTATGCACACCACAATTATTGCGTTTACCCATAAGATAAGGGTATGAGTGATACTCTGCTCACTAATTTTTAGGCAAAAGTATAGACTCCCAAATAGTAGCGACACTTGCATATTTGTGTCTCATATTGCCACACATATCTGGCTATGATGTAATATGAAAGACAAGGCAACAAAATCCACATGATGCATTTTCAAGCCCAAATCAAGGATGTCATACACGGTTTACTGCATATTTCATAAGCATCATCTAGATAGGTGTTGCACATAGCATGTATATCGATCTTTCAACTTGCATATGAACAAGGGCTTTAAGCCCTCATAGGTTCTCAACGATAAATTTGATGTAATTTTTGAAAGTGGTTGAAGAGCTAAACCGGTAGGAAAATAATTGGGGTTCACATAGTCAGCTATCTTCTTACAGTCACATTAAAGCAGTACTCTGGTTATCACTACTAAGTATGCTTTAAAGCATTGGATAAAGGTAATGTATTTTAGAGCACGCATCTACTATTTTTAAGCACAAGGCTTTAAAGCATCTACTACTTTCAAGCACCAGACTGAGTACTTTTAAAGCATTGAAATATCCATAGCTTTGCTTGAAATCTGCTACTTGCTGCTTTGGTAATGTAGGCTTGTGCTTTAAAGTAGCAGTATGCTTTAAATCAGACTACATTCTTTCATTAGGGCCAAAAATGACTCAAAAAGGGCTGTGTAAGGAATTGGTTAAATTACTAATTAGCAGAGCCGTTTGTGGTCAAAACGGCTCCAAATTTGTCCGTCTTGGTCATTTAAAGCATATCTAGGCAATCTAAAGCGTATCTAGGTACATATCTCTAAATATTCAAAAAGATATCATTTTCTTCACATTTCTTTGTGGCTCACCTCGAAATTTGTTTTCATTTACTTCACTTGGCGGCAAATAGTTGTTTCCACTTTTGAATCTCTCTTTTTTCTCTCACCTTTCGGGAGCTTTTTCTCTTCTTCTCTGATGCACCTTCTTCTCTGCTGCTATGTTATTTTCATTATACTTTCTGCTCCTTCTTTACTTACAATGACTAATACATCTTCCACTAGTGATAACCGCAAGTTTCACTTGAACATTAAGCTAAGCCAGGAATATGCTACTACGCGGAGTGCCTATCAAAGACCAGTTACAACTGCAAATGAAGCACAACAACTTTGCAACGAGGGAAAGAAACACATTGATATATGGACAGATGGGAGCTTGTATCCACTGGATCCTAGCAGTGGAAGGTATCCATCTTTTAACACTCCTCATGATTTGATGAGATTTGTTGGTGATGGGGTAGATGGCTTAGTAGGATATAGTTCTAGGTTATCTCATTTACACATTGATCATACACATTACATTCAATATCTCCAAACTGTTTTGTCTTCAAATGTAGTAATAATTTTAGAACTTGAAAACCAAATAGCATCTCTAAAACAAGAAAATCACCAACTTCGGACTTTAAAAGAAACTCCAATAGGATTAAGAGCACGAGTAAAACGAATGAGAGATGTAGTAAACTTAATAGAAGGTTCTGGACAAAGAAATAAAAGATTAAAGATTACTAGAGAACATGTGACTAGTCTTTTAGGATTTGATATGTCCAATGGTCAAGAAAGGGTGAGATTTTTGAATGAGGTAATGAACAAAAGTGATATTCTTAAACTTTTGAAACTTCCTGAAAATCAAACTCAGAAAAAATTGGTATTTCAAAGTTTACTGAAAGATATGGGTTTACTGGTCCAACCTTCTCAAATGCAAGAAGTTTGTGACATAGTGGGGGTGAGTAGAAGGGGTTACAGGGCCATCTCTAAAACCTGGTTTCAGGTTTTAAAGTATTACAAAATTAAAGCTTTTGGGTTGCCTAGGCCTCATAATGTTGGGAAAGTTAGGACTCTATTAAACGAAGAAATACCTGAACATTTTGGAGAGTACTATCATATAGAAGGAACGGTACCATATGAAAAACAGAAAAAAAAATCTTCTTTTCAGTATAATGTTTTTAATAACATTTGGATGAGTATAAAAAATGTTCAATCTGCTATGGTGAGATACTATAATATGCAAGAAGTAGATTGTGACGGAAAACTTATATTTGTTCTGAAATTGGATGAAGCTCAAATTCAAAAATGTCAAAAAATGGAAAGAGTATCCATATCCCTTATGAACAGAGCATTGGACTATAGCCAGGGTAAGCTTGATTCCCCATACCACAAAACTCAATCAGAAATGGAACTTTGGTGGATTGGAGCAGTTCAAATACCAGTAGAAAATCACGATACATTGAAATGGCTGTTTTTGCAGACCGATATCCCTTCTGTTATACAGGACCAAAATGCAGGTGAAAAACTCTGTGTAGATGGCATGGGTGACTTTTTTGTAGAATGGCACTTGAGTGACGACTAAAAAGCATTAAAGTGCATGTTTGGTGTATGTGGAGGTGCCAATACTAAGTATCCATGTCTATATTGCATGGCAAGCACTGGAACAAAAGGATGGCTTGCAGAACAAGAGGTTGGAAAAGCACCATCGAGGAATAGTGTTAACGTCATCGACTACCCATTGTCTTCTATGATTTGGGATCCAATTCTAACAATAGATTTAAAAAATGTACATATATGCACAATGCATGCAGAGATTAGAATCTTGGACAAATTGCTTCGACTCCATCTTGACTATGCATATTCTATTAAGCCAACTAAACTTGCAGACGAGTGCATAGAAAAATGCGAGGTTTTGCTCTCTCAAATGGGTTTTCATGGTGGTCAAGTGCATCTAAAAAAAGATCCCACTCTTTCAAAAGGAACCGGTGATGTTTTGCAAGATGTTTCAATGGGTCGAGCAAAAGCCAGAAGATTTTTGAGTAACCATGACAACAAACAAGTTGATGCTATGTGGAACTGCTGGAAGGATCTTTGTGTTATAACAACCAATGTCAAAAGTAGACCAGATGTAGCCAACAAACGCATGGAAGTATGGAAGAAGCTCGACAGTTTTTTGAAAGTTTTGAGACAACAAGTTAGCTCTGCTACTTATACAGATGACTTTAAAAGACAATAAAGCTTTTAATAACTGCTATTACAGATGCTTGGGGAGCAAAAGACATCACATATTACTTGGTGAGTATTCAATTACTTTCTAAAGTCTAGATAGTATTTTACTTTGCATCCTATTGAGTTCAACTAACTTTTTTTAAATTTTTAGCATATTCTGTACCTGCATGGACCATATTTTGCAAAACAAGGACCCCTTGCAACATGGAATACTCAGGGAATGGAAAAATATCACTATCAAGCGAGGACTTCTTTTTTCAAATGTACGAGAAAGGGAGGTGGACAAAGAAGGAGCAATGCACTAAAGGAATTATTCAATTGGTTCTGTAGGAGGCAATTACAACGGATGAGATCAAACAACCATGCTGCTCAACCACAGATCTGAGATTAATGCTTCACTTTGAAACATTGTACTTCTTTCTAAAGAGATCCAAATTCAAAAAAGATATTTTGGTGCAAAAAATTGTCAAATTTACATCAGTTTTTGATTTTTTTTATATCTCCAGGCATGTCACCCCTATATCTCAAAAACTTTCTTCTTTTATAGCCCCCAAGAAGGTTGACATTTGTCTCCTCAGCTGCTGCTACATAGCTAGAGTAGCAAAAAAAGTATCCTGCTCTTGAGGCATTGAATCTTGCAGCATATCCAAACATTCGAAGTGCTGCTGCTCTCTCAAGTAGCATAATCTTGTTTGCATTGATTTGAAGGGGAGTGTACCCTAAAAACCGTGACAATATCTTCAGTGCAAACATTGGCAACTCAGGATCTTCAAAATACTGCATGTGGAAAGCACAGAAGGTGGCACTATCCAATGTAGGCATGTAGTGCATGAGAGAGGAGACATCCCTTCTTGAAGAGACCTCTATTGCTTTCCCTCTAGAGCCTTTAGCTCTCCCAAGAAAATTGTCTTTGTCAAGGAGCTCAATCTGCAAAACAAGACAATGAGTAATTAAAATTAACTTGGAAAAAAAGAAAGATTTCAGTAGGGATATCACCTTTTGCAATTCATCTTCGGCAATGACTTTTTCTTGAAGGAGATTGCATGATCCGGTCATCTCTCTTATGTCAACTTCCTTTCCAATTTTTTTTAGCTTAAAGTCTCTGCTAAAAGATTGGATGCCAAGCTCAACAAGCCTCTTCTCAAAATCCTCATCTTTGAGGGAAGGTTTTTCCTCTTCCACTCTTCTCATGCATAGAGCAAGTGCATCAGGAGCAGGCAAAAAATCTTTATTGGATGTATGAAGATCAAGTGCCAAAAACTCCTCTTTTGACTCTTCTTCTTTGTCAATAAAATCTTTGGCCACCTCAGAAGCTTCAGAAATGGTTGCAATACAATAGTCCTCCCTCATATTAAGCAAACACTGGATATGATGGAGAGGAATATACTCTTTCCCATTGATAAAGAAGTAGGGAAGGTTTGGAATAGTAAGGGAAGCTTCAGATACCTCTACCTCATCTGTTGGCTCATCAATGACAGTACTAGCTCTAAATTGAGCAACATCAAAATTTGCACTCTCCTGCTCCTCAGCTGCAACATCAACCTCCTCCTCTTCTAGAATTTCACTTTTCTCAAGCTGCAAAACTGTGGAAACATTTTTATTTGTTACCTCATCTGTATCTTTCACTTCATCAGCTTGCCTTGCATGTCAACTTTAAGGAACAAAAAGAAAAGAAAAGCAAATTCTTTTGGAACAAGGTTACAAGGTTTCAAATGTAATTGACAAGAAATGGTAGGTGGACAAACAAAGGAAGTCTTCTTAGAAAATCTTCCAAACCTCCTTGTTACTTTGCTCTTTTCAATTGAGTTTGTAGTATATTCTGTTAGATGACAATACGCCTTCCCATCTAAAACCAAACACTTGCCTTCAACTGCTTCTTCAAACTCTTTGAATTCTTCTGCCAAGAAGTCTTTCAAATGGTCTAACAAAGCTACAAGATCAAACACAGGATTGAATATTTCATATGATTTGGTGTACACCTCCATGTCACCACCATCCGTCACAGCCACCAATAGTTTTTCACTTGGACTCTCCTCCAAAATCTCCTCCCGGCCTTCCATCATAGTAGAGGAAAAGTCAACAGGTGAAGCTAGGTACAAGTGCCAATGTACCACACCAAAACGAAACCAGACCACGCGATAGGCGCTTGATCCAAGCTCCGGAAATGCCTCCCTGCGCGTCGTGCGGGACAAAACCACACAAACACCAAACGTACCAAACGACGCGATAGACGTTGGACCTGGCCTTTGGAATTGCTTCCCTGCACGTCGTGCGGGACAAAGCCAACCAAAACCGTAAAACAACACCAAACGACACGATAGGCGTTCGACCCAACCTTTGGAACTTCTTCCCTATGCGTCGTACGTGACAAGGCAAACAAAAAGCGATAGCGTCCACCAATGTGTAAATTGCAAAGATAAGATTGTGCGAGGCGAAAGGACTACACAAAAATAGATAATATCTCGCGTCGTATGCGACAAGTGAACGTGGAACATTTTTAAAATTCGAGACCAAGCTATATATATATATCCGATATATGACCGTTAGTGACACGTGTTAGCCATGCACACGTGCCACGTGGCATGCGTACAACGGTCGTCGTACGGACGGTTTTATGTATATAAACACTTGTCACGTGCTCGTTTTGTGCTTTCTCCTATAGTCGACATTCGCGTCGTGTTGTCCTCAACTACCCGTACACTTGTCATCCGTCCACTAAGCCAAACCAAGTTTCCTCTCATCAACGCGACCGGAACTGTTGGGCATGTGGGCGCACTTTCTACTTTCTATCGCTTCCTAAGCGTCCCTTACGACGCGATTGGCGCAAGTCCCAGAGTCTCGGTGAACCCCTCATCGCGTCGTGCGGGAGGTCGACACTTCATAAAAATTTGACCTCGCATACGATGCTCTATACCATTTCCAACGGTGTTTGTGTGCCTTCTACAGTGTTGTGGTAGTCTCTACCTCCAAATATTCATGGCTTCCCATACGACGCGATAAGCGTATGTTGCAACTTTTGGGTGGGGCTCTCATCGCGTCGTGTGGGGCTTCTCGGCTTAAAGATTTCACCTTGCATACGGCGCGATACGGCGATGTTCTAGGGTGTGGTTGCGCCCTCTATTGCGTCGTACAGGAAGTTCTGTGATATTCTTTTCGCACGTTCCGGTGGTCACATACGAGGCTTTCCACAACTTTTGTCAGCCTTCTATCGTGTCGTGTTATCCTTCTCATCACACACGGCGCGATAGAAACATCTTGAAGGTTGTGGCCTACCCCTCTGTCGCGTGGTGTGTTCTTCTACCCAAATGGCCAGGACTAAGCAAACTGCAAGGAAGGTCTACGAAGCCCCAACCGATCCAGAAGTAGGTGATGCTGAGAAAGATGCAGAGAAAGCACCCCCTCCACAACCTCGTCAGAGGGCCAATGCCAGAAAGAGATTGAATTATCAGGTGAAGTCCCTAAGAGAAATAAGGAAGGCACAAAAGTCTACTTGTCTACTAATTCCAAAGCTCTCTTTCATGAGGGTTGTGAAAGAGATATCTGATAGACTTGTAAGCATGATGAATATCAAAACTTTTGTCTCGGTGAGGTGGCAGTCTCAAGCTGTGATGTGCCTTCAGGAAGCTGATGAGGATTTTCTCATAGACTTCATGAATGATAGCTACATTGCAGCTGCATTTGCTCATAGGGTCACACTTATGAGCAAAGATTTTGCGCTTGTGTCAAGGCTAAGGTACAAGTTTGATAAGGCTCTTGAGCTCATTCCTAGTGAGGATCTTAGAGCCTTCCAAATTTTAAACATCCCTCCTTCCAAGCAGTAGAAAGATTATGGGGTTGTCATTGAGGATGTTACACATGAATACGAGACAAGAAAGTCTCAGGATATTAAAGCAGTTAAGGAAGTTGAGAGGGAGCAAGACATGATATCCGAGGATGCTATCCTTAAAGAGCAAGCTGAAATTTTAAGAGCATCCAACTCTCTTCTTTATGAAAAAGTCACAGGCCAAATGGTGGTGGATGTTTCGTTGTTTGGAGATACTGAGGCATATTTGGACATATTCCCTCAAGACACAAGTATGCTTGTAAATCCCAACATTGAGCTTGGTGACACTGTGCTCTATATCTCTCTCAGGTGTGTTGCTTTGCTAATTATTATAATGTGCATGTGCATGGCAGACAGGCACAAGGGGCTCATTGTGGCTTCTGTTTCCTTTTCCAGGTGTCTTATGAGGGATCTTCCAGAGGCTCTAGCTATGCAAATTGCCATACTTGACCCTCTAGTGACACAGTGCAAGCAAGGAACCCTTTCAAGTTTTTTTTATGATTTTAACATGCTGACCTGCAATTACATATTATACCCCTATGTTGAAAGGTAATTCTTAACTCCTTACATGTTATTTTTAACATTTTGTGGTATTCTTAGCTAATTTGTTTTTTATTTTGTAGAGGACATTGGAGTCTTATTATCTTCAATCTTTTGGAGAAAGATATTATATTTATGAATTCATTGTCAAGTATCCATGGGAAAAGTAAACTGTAAGTATGAAGCATAATCTATGCTTGATGATGGCCCATTGTTTTCTATTAGTAGCTTTTTGATTCAATGTCTTCTTGCAGTGCTGCCAAACTTATTGTTGGTCACCTGAGTACCACAAACAAGGATTACAATATAGAAGCTTTCAAGTACTACAATCAAAAAGTGCCTTTACAGACAGACTCAACATCTTGTGGATGGAGGGTGCTTGCAAATGCATGGAGATATCTTGAGTCAAGGTGCCGGATGACTACACTCACTGTAAGTGTGGTTCATGTATTTATTTTGATGTTTTATGTATGTATGTCATGTCCTTTAGTTCCTTTTTCTATTTTTTTCAGTTGCATGACTATCCAGAGTCTTGGGTCATGTGGGTGAGAGAGAAGGTTGTTTCTATGGTTTTGGAAAGATCAATAAATCCAAATGATCCAGATTCTCCTTTGCCACCAAAGAAAGGTAGAGCCACCAAAGGTTTGGATGCAAAGAAAATGGATCAAAAGAAGAAAAGTCCTGCAAAGATCCATACAAAGAAAAAGGATCACAAGAAGAGTCCTACCAAGGTGAAGAGTCCTGTCAAGGGGAAGAGTCCCAAGAATAAGATCCCTGCCAAGGGGAAGAGTCCTACCAAAAAGAAGATCCCTGCCAAGGGGAAGAGTCCTACTAAGAAGACTGCCAAGGGGAAGAGTCCCACTGAGAGCCCTGCAAAAAAAAGAGCAGATACAAAGGGCCATCCATTCCACTCACCATTGAAATTCAAGGTTCAAAAGCGTCGTACACTTAAGAAAAATAAGGGGGAGGCACTTAGCTCACCTTTCAAGCTACCATTTATGTTGTCAAAGAAAGCTGCCAAATCACCCAAGACAGCTAGTCCTAAGGAGCCCAAAGCACCAACCCCTGCCAGGTCACCCGTGCCAAGCCCTAAGGGGTCCAAAGCACCAACCCCTGCCAAGTCACCACCACCACCCACTCCTGAACTTTCACCCCCTTCTGAACAAAAAAGGAAAAGGGTCTCTGAGGATGCAGAATCCTCTCAGGCAAAAAGAAAAGTGGAATTTCATGATTGAATAGTCCACAAAAGCTATGTACACTTTTGTTCATTTTGTCCATATGAACATATATATATACCCTTTGGTGATTCATAATTTTGTACTTCAAATACTTAATACCAACTGTCGATTCTTAAATGTGTATCATGATGTCATGTAAGTTTAAAACAACATAAGTAGAGAAAAGATAAATATATTTGCAAAATGATTACAATATTGAACTTGTTTTTTCAAGTCCTTGCAAGTGGCTCAAATAAAACTCTTTTTGGGGGAAGGCATGTGATGCAAGAGGTTGAATTCTCCATCCTTGTGCTCACCACAATTTCATCCACTTTGAATCTATACTCGGGAGATGTTTCATCAAGAAACTCAAGAGATTCTCTAACATCATCTAGTCTCCAATTTGTTGTTACTATCAGGATTCTATACTCGGTGTGTGGATGTACTGTGACCTTTAGTTCAAACTCTGGACAATTTTCCTCAGAGTCGAGAGGAACCCAGCTAACTAATTTGCTTCTCCATCTCCTATAGTCGTAGCCCAGAACTAATGATTGACGACATAGTTGATATGAGATAGACATAGAATTTGGGCTTACTCTACAACTAATATTGTCACCAATATGGAAAGTTTCTTTGGTGCTCCATCCGTCTCCAAGAACATTATCAAGTTCAGTCATAGAAAGTCTTCTATTAAGCCACATCGTCTTTGTCCTCTGCAAATCCATTGTTTTGAAACATGCCACAAAGACATGTATAGGCAAGAACCATTGAACTTTAATCCTTCTTGATATCCTGCCCGGAGACATAGCTTTAAGGATGTCTTCTTTGATCTTGGATTTGAAGCTTGATATAGTACATGCATCAGGAGCTTCCCAATCAAGTGAACTTATGGTGGGAACGGGTAACTGATGTAGTTCTCCATATGCACCTTCTCGTGATGGAACTTTGTATTCTGCAAAATAGACAAACAAATCCATTGTTTTGTAAAAGGAAGGTGGCTTGTCAGCATACATAGCATCTGCAATCCCTTTATGCATTGCTTTGAATGTCCCACTCAGACTCTCCACAGGCTGCCATTCCACAGCTGTTGAAGGAAATATATCTGGAATGGAATCAAAAAATGAGAAAAACAATGGGATAATGAAAAAAATTCACTGTATCAAATAGTTTTTTTTTGTACTTACAGTAAGAATGCAGTGTGGGATGTTCTTCCCAGTCTAACACCATATCCTTGGCCATGTACACATGTTGAACCTTAGCTAGCCAGCCATTGTCGGTCACTTTGAAAGCAAGAACACGACCTTTCCAATGGTTTTTAACTTTATCGCGTTTAGTTCTCTTCACTCTGTGTACACCTTTGCATGAAGGAAGCATTGTTACCCAGTCATTCACACGAAAAGATATGGACTTCCAAAGACCATCCTCTCTAACGTTATGAAAGTCACAAGAAGTTATGTGAAGGGCGACGTGCAAAAGATGCCATGGAAACTCAGAGATTAGAGAAGAAAGAAAGTATAGACGGAAACTAGAGAAACTAAAACCTCTCACAAACTAGAGAGCGAGAAAGGTATACGTTTGAAAAAAGTAGGTGATTTATCATTAATGCTCTTGTTTTGAGAGCCTTCTGACATAGATTTCGTATCTTTTGACAACGCTTTTGTGAAATATAAAATAGAATAAAAGACGAGACTTCATTGCTTTGAGCCGCAAATTTAATGAGCTCTCTCGCCGAAAGCACCTAAATATAGCAGTTTCAGCCTTGTGATCAAGACATTTAGCGGTTCTCCGTCAAAATAGGACCACCAAAACCCACAATAGAGGAGACAAGAGTGCCATACTTTTGTATACGTGTAAAATAACTATTGGACTATTCCTTAATCCTTAGATTAACAAACAACCCTTTTTGAGTCGTTTTTGGCCCTAATGTAGCATAGAGCACATTAGTCTGTTGTACATAGACATACTATTTTTGAATTAAACGGCTCTGTAGTATGATTTAAAGAAGTGTAGAAAGCTAATATACTAGACCAAGCATGTACCACTTTCAAGAACAAAGCTTTAAAGCATGTACTTCTTTTAAGCACATGCCACACCAGGTTCTGGATTGATTCTCTTTAGTACAAGTAAGCTTTCAAGCAGTGGGAAAGCTGATGTATTTTAGAGCAAGCATCAATTACTTTTAAGCATAGGATTTTAAATCACTGAAAGATCCATAGCCTTGCTTAAATTTAGCTTCTCTGATTTGGTAATTTAGCTTAGTGCTTTAAAGCAAGAGCATGCTTTAAAACATACTAATTTTTAGCATAGGGAAAATTAGTTTGCTTTAGAGCAAACTACTTTTTCGCATAGGTCTTAGTAGTCTGCTTTAAAGAAGACTCCCTTTTAGCATAGGGATCAATAGTCTATTTTCAAGCATACTTCCTTCAAGCATAGGGCTTTAAAGTACAAACTTACTAAATTATCAAAGTAGAAAAAATCAAGTTTAAAGAAAATCAATGTATCTTTCAGCGATTTAAAGTTTTGTGCTTAAAATTAGTAGATGCTTGATATAAGATACATGAATTAGCTTTCTCCACTTTCTTGTAACTCAACTTTCGCCACTTTCAAGCAGTCACATCATATACCAAGCCTAAGTGCAATGCTTTAAAGAAAACATTTGGGCTCCATACTTTACACCAATATGGAGAGCTAAGTACATTAGCAAACTCCATTCCTCACTAGATTCACAAAACCTTCAAAGCACTCAAGTAATAAGTAAAAGTAGCAACCACATAAATTTAAATAATTAGACAATATGGAGCAACCATTTATTTTTATAACTAACCAACATATCTAAGCTTTGACATATGTACACTAGAACACATGTTTCGATGCATACCTGAGACTCATCTAGCAAATGAATTGGGTGTTGTGCATATGTGCCTGTCCCAATGCTCATGTTGCATTTGTCCTTCTTATTGGGGAAAACTTGTGTCTCCGTAATTCAGAAGGAGACAACAACACCATTCATATCTCCTGTTAAACGGCCTGTAGTCCAGCCTCTCTACCAAATGACGATAGGAAACTTATCTTCCTTTTGGCTAGGTAAATGAAGCTTAGCTTGCAGAAAGCTTGTTGATCAACACCAAGGTATCTTGCTACTTGATCAAAGTTTATATCCTCAGGGTCTCTGTCCCTTGATTTCATCAACATCAAATTTACAAAACTCTTGACAAATATCTCATTTGCTGAATGAGGCTGTTTCATTTGAGTTAAAGTGTACCTCTCACTTGCAAGTAATGTGGACTGAATCTGGCTTGATGCATCCTATAGACTAGCAATACAAGACTGAAGCATGAGTTGTTGGAGAACTTTCCTTTGGCTCGCTATGTCCAAACCTCTTGTTTTCCTCTGAAAGCAGGTGGCAATAGTCTTGCACATCTTCAACACCCCGATCTCATCTGGTTCAATACTCTCACCACCATCAACTTGCAATTTTTTTGTTTCGTCTCTTACATGTTGCTCTCTTTTCTTGGAAGCCCAATGAGCACGTATATGTTCTCTAGCTTCCATGCTGCTCTCTTTTCTTGGAAGCCCAATGAGAACTTCAAAGTTCTCTAGCTTCCATGCTAGCAATTTGTATGTTCCAATTTGAAATTTCATCGGGAAATTTTGATAGGGTTTCAAAAGGATATCCATTATCTCTTGCCGAGTTCATAGAGGTCCCATTGAAGCTTGCAACTAACAACCATCCAATTTTTAGACTTAGATATAGAGCAGCTGAGAAAGAGACACACACACACACACACACAGACAAAGAGAGAGAGAGAGAGAGAGAGAGAGAGAGAGAGACTTGTTACACCCACTTGTTCAATAGTACTCCAAGCTTGTTCAAAAGTACTTCAAGATAGGAACACAATGCTTCTAGTAGAAGCAACCTATTGTGTATTGTAAAAGGGTCATGTGCAGCTCTCGTGCCATGGCAACCTCCTCTATATGTTTCTAGTTAATGGTGAAAGGCTCTTGTAGCTCTTTTGCCATGGAAATACAAGAAAAAGAGAAAAAATGCTCAGGATTTGAAGTCGATAGAACTAGGTGAGGGGGTGACGGGTGTGGGACCCTCTGTGGAAGTTACAAAAAAAAGATCATCTAATGGAAATCTCCTAAAATACACTATGCTATTAGAGCTTCTAGGTCAGCCATAACTTATGTCAAGGACCATATCTGTTTGTACGTGTATCTTTGCTTACACCCATAGACACTACTATTATATGACCTGTATTTTGTTGCGGCTAACTAGAAACAAAGCTAAAATCTATGACACTCTCCTCCCTCATCTTCCCCCCAAGGTGGCAACATGTGAAATGCCTCTTTGTTTGTAACCTCTGTGGAGGTTACAAAAAAAAAAAAGATACTCTAAAGGAAATTTCCTAAATTACACTATGCTATTGGAGCGTCCAGGTCGTCCATAACTTATGTCAAGGACCATAGTTTTTCGTACGTATATCTTTGCTTAAACTTCATCTATGACACTACTAGTATGTGACCCGTATTTTGTTGTGGGTAATTAGAAGCAGAGCTAAACTCTCTGACACTCTCCTCCCTCATCTTCCCCCCAATGTGGCAACATGTGCAATGCATTGATAAGGAAATGCCAAATATATTCTTGGATGCTTCATTATTAAATACAATCATCCTCCAAAACTATGATAAGGAGACTATAACTAACTATCAATAGGGACATCCCATATAGAAAAATGGAGGAGATGACATCTAAACACTCTTAAAAGACAATCCAATGAAAATCCACCCACATCAATGTGTTTATCTTTATACCATTCTCAAAACATAAAGTTATTATTGGTTGCTTCAAGCTGCTATATTGTTCCATTGAACTCACTATTCTTTGATGTTCATTGCCTAGCAAGCAACTTGAAGTTGATACATTTTTCCGATCATAACATGGCCCAGTTGTTTCAGGATCTATAGATTATATAACCCTAGTATACCTGGTGTATATTTATGAGTATTTGTGGACTTGAAAATCACATAATATTCCTATCATAATTTTTAACTTTTTTTTGCTCAATTAGCCAAGAAAATGCCTTTATTATTATCAAAAATCTGATGCGCGAGCTCATCTCTCTCTCTCTGTCTCTCTTTCTCTCTCTCTCTCTCTCATCTTTACATATTACATTGTTCTTTACAAAGGAATATAAGAGGTTATATAAAGTGCCATTGATAATTTTCTCTCACAATAATTTGGAGTATATGGCCCTAAAGATGCGTGCTTACCTAACTCTTTGTTCACCTATGTGCTATGATAGGTAATGGACATATTTGATACACCACGTGTGTATGCATTGTAGGGGGCTTTGCTAATGGCATGGATATGCTATCTCGCCTTATTTATCTATCTATCATTGTTTAAAAAAGAAAAGAGACAATCTTTCTCTCTTAATCACTTTGTATGAACAAAAATAAAAGAGTGTTTCCATGATTTTTCTATAGATGTAGCTTGATGTTTCACACAATGCAGCTCCAAGTCATTACTACACTTAAACCTCATTCATTCATATCAACATAGCTTAACATAATGCTCACAACTCTCCCCCTTGCTACACTAGCCCACTCACTCTTTTCATGTACATAATACCCCTTGCAAGTTCAATAGGCACTCATCATTTATCACATTTAAACTTTCTTTCCTCACATTTCCAGCCTCCAGCTGCTTCATGGATGCTCAATTGTGAATGTCATTTTGAATAATCCAAAAGCATCTAGAGTCATAAATCTCCATAGCACAAAGCATTTGACATTTTTGATTTGGTCCCATAGGTCATATTGTCACCTTTAACGGTGATAATACTATATGTGTGTGTGTGCACGCGCTCCTATGTATGTATGGGAGATGAAAGAAACTTTATATATTTATATATATTTTGCTCTACTTGATCATATGAGAGAATTCTCTCTCTTTCTCTCTCTCTCTCTCTATCTATATATATATATATATATATATATATATATATATATATATATATATATATATATATATATATATATATATATTTTTTTTTTGAGTATCAAACCCTGAGATTGACTTGTCAAATTGATCTATACATCTCTCTCTCTCTCTCTCTCTCTCTCTCTCTCTCTCTCTGTCTCTCTCTCTCTCTCTCTCTCTTTCTCTCTATCTATCTATCTACATATGTGTGTGTGTGTGTGTGTGTGTAAGAGAGAGAGAGAGAGATAAAGAGAGTTTGCAAAGTGCTCTCTCTATATATATAGAGAGAGAGAGAGAAAGGGGGAGAGAGAGAGATAGAAAGAGATTTTGCAGAGTGCTCTCTCTATATATATGTGTCTGTGTGTGTGTGTGTGTATAAGAGAGAGAGAGAGTCTGCAGAGTGTGCTCTCCCTCTCTCTCTATCTATCTATCTCTCTGTTTACATTTTCATATAATCAACCCATTGTCTCATTCCAAGGAAACACCAACTAATCATCTTTTACTAAAAATTGATGATATTGTGATGTGAACAGTTGTGGAAAATTAACCTCTTTGTTATCCCTCCTTTATCTCGTTTTTTTCATTTGAGCCTCTCTCTCTCTCTCAAACACACATGCATATGCACACAAACACATTTTTTTGGCTCTATGGGAGCTTGGAGTAACCCTCCCTTCCTCACCTCTCTCTCTCTATATATATATGTCTCTCTCTCTCTCTCTCTCTCTCTCTCTCTCTCTCTCTCTCTCCTATATATATATATATATATATATATATATATATATATATATATATATATATATATATATATATATATATATATATATATATATATAGGAGAGAGAGAGAGGGGGGGAGAGATAGATAGATAGTTCTATTATCGTCCTCGGAGGTCAAATATGACCTATGGGACCAAATGAACATGTCACGTGGTGTGAGTGGAGGTCATAAGTGACTCTCGATGCTCAAAAATGGTTGAAATGAGTGTCGCAATAGAGAGTCCACATCGTGGTTGGGAGAGGAAGGTATGTAGGGAGAGCTCATGGCTAAATATATGGGGAAAAGAGGACCTAATATGGTCAAAAGCTGAGCACTCAAGTAGTGTGTGGTACTCACTCTCTCGCACTTGACGAGGACATAAGGTGCAAAGTCGATGACACTCCTCGCCAGTGCCCCAACGTCGTGTCTCACAATGTAGAGAATGGGAGCTAAGACGAATGGAGGCAATGGTGTGGATCGCACTCAATGGGATGGGTTCAAAGATGTAGGGATGGGTTCGGTTACCTCACTCGGAGAAGAAGAAAGATTTGTAGTTTGGGGCAACGTGTGTGGTGTAATGGCTGAAGCGAGAACCTCCAGATTTCTCCCAAGCCGTGATACATTGCCGTTGTAAGAAGGCCTCATTAACTTGGGAGTGGATCGACGCATCCTTGACCAAGTGACATGCATCCCATCTTCCAAACCATTTCTTGATGTCAACATCCACCCCGAACTTAGTATTTTGCTCTTGCATGTCTTTTGAACCTTTTGACTTGCTTCATATGTGATTCTAGGAAGTCGATGCAAAGGGCTACGTTGTGTCTTACACATGTACTCCACAACCCTTTGCATGCCCAAGACCTCAATGGGAAGCAATCTGGACTCAAGAAGTAAGAGCATGTAGGGTGTTTGTGTCTTGACTTGGAGAAAGTTGGTGAGAAAACGCTTTTGGGCATTCTCAAACTCTTTCCAAGTAGACTTCCCGATGCTTCCACCCCACACCTTCACTCCATAAAGAAGCACTGGTGTCACCAATGTGTCAAAGAGGTACTTTTTGAGAGCCCAACACTTGATCTCTCCAGCATTGCACATGTTCTCAAATGCATAATAAGCCCTCTTTCCGGCTTCCAAGCGACACATTGCACAATCCTTCCATTTATGATTGGATGGAACCTCAAGGCCAAGGTACTTGAAGTGATCTACCACTTCAAGTTGTTCATTGTTGTATACAATGCATGGATTTTCGTCATTGAGGGTCTTTACAAGCATAACCTTGGTTTTGGATCCATTCACGATCAGCCCGCTATGTAGGCACAAGCGTTCCAAGACACTCATAAGCTTTTTTGCATCTTCTAAGGTATGTGCCAAGAGCACTACATCATCGGCATAAAGCAAAAGCATGATCACTGCATTTTCGATCTTAACCTCTTCTATGTCTTCTTGCAAGAACCATGCATTCCAATTCATCAATGAGTAGCCCAAAGAGGGTTGGGGAAAGTGGGCATCCTTGTTTGACACCAATGGTGCTTGCAAGAAATTCTGAAATTCTATCTCCCATACGTAATCGACATATCACTTTTTGATAGATGCGAAAGACTGCATGCATAAATTCTCTCGGCACTTGAAGGCTTTGCATACGTCTCCAAAGATTTCCTCGCGGTACCATGTCAAAAGATTTCTTGAAATCCACAAAGCAACAATACAACTTTTTTCCTTTCAATCGAGACGCTTCCATAAGAACTCGAAGAGTGACAAGGTGATCAATAGTGCTATGATGCTTTCGAAAACTTGCTTGGCCAAGCGCACGTTTGCCATTCTTTTCAGCCCATTCACTTATCTTCATCTCCATGATACATCCAAATAACTTTGCCATCAAAGAACCAACCATTATAGTGCGGTAGTTGTTCACATTGTTTACATCTCCTCCTTTGTGCAAAGGTTTGATCCAAGTTGCACTCCAATCATGAGGCATGTCATACTGAAGTGCAAGGTTAAACATATCTCATATCCAATATTGTGTTTTCTTGCTTGTCCATTAATCATTTCAGCCTTGACACCTTGAAGGTCACCTGCCTTGCGAGTAGCAAGTTTCTCAAGCGCGTGGCATACATCTTCAATGGTAAAGAAGGGAGACATAAATGGAAGGGAGCTACAACACTCCATCTTATCAACATTGGGTTGCTCATAGGGTTCTTCCAATGCATATACATATCCTCAAGAGTCAAGTCCCCAAAGCTCTGAACGTGCTTGCCTTTTAGATTTTGCCAAAACTTGCCACATGCATGTGCTTTCTCTTGCGCTTAAAGAAGTTGTTTTTTGACTTCCCACCTTCTCCTCTTCTTTTGAACAAGTGCTTTGTATGTGTGTGAACATTCCAAGTAAACTTCCTTGTCTTTGATTGCATCCAATCTTAGCAAGTGTTTTCGGGCTTGACTACATTCCATGTCAAACCATCTCTTCTTGGTGCTACCCTTCTTAGACCTTTTGCAAGACATGTGTTTCACCGAAAATCATTCCTTCGCACAAGAGAAAATTACTTCTTTGAAAACTTTCCACTTGCATTCTAATGTTGGACTCTCTTGATGCTCTATCATGCTTAAAATTTGGTCCACCATATCAGCATATATAAGTGCTCATTTGAAGTTTATATGTAGGTACAAATGATTCACATCATGATTGGAGGCTAAATGCTCGGGCCGTTTACCACACTTGAGGTCAATACATAACATCCTATGATCCGATTCCGGATTCCATTCACCAAGTGTAAAGCTTTGTATGCATTCTAGAGTGGCTTCCAAGAACAACATATAGTCAATCACGCTATCACCATTAGGAGAAATATGAACCTTGCATGGGCCTTGTAAGGAATCCTAATTTTTAGGGATTAAGGCTAATGTTGTGTGGGGTTTAGGGGGCAAGGGCATTGAAGAAGGTAGTTTTGAGTAGGCTTTTCTAGCCTTTTTTTTAGACAAATGTAGGATGTGGACCTAAAGGGTTACTTTCGCTCTCTAGCTTTTTTTAAAGTGAAGGAAGCATAGGGATGTGTCCACATCAGCAAAAACGTGGGTCACAAAGAGACAAAATTTGACTTTTTTTTATTAAAAAAAACATTTTTACTTGTTTATAACTTAAAACTCCCTCCCAACATATATACATATCCAAAAATCATTTTTCGACCCATTTTTTAACCCACAAGCTTAGAAAGTCCATTTTTTCAAAACTCTTTTCCCCCAAAAAGTAATAAACATTTTGTTCTCTCCTCCTCCTCCTCCCTCCTCCATCCTCTCTCTCTCTCCCTCTCCTCTCCCTCCTCCTCCCCAATCTCTCCCTTCCCCCCCTCCCTCCTTCTCTCCTCCCATCTTCCTCAACCTCTCTACCCTTCCCCCTCTATCTTTTCATCATTTTCTTTATCGGGGAGCAGCCGTCGCGCCACCAATCACAAGCAGGACCATCCAGGACTCGGGTGGTCCATACAGACACTCAATCAGAGAGTGAGCCACCATGGCTACGAGATAAACTACCGCGCACACACCGGGTGGCCGTTGGGGGGAAGACATTGCCTGGAGGCCAGGGAGCTCTCCCCACACGACAAGATCGGCAGCCAAGGGAAGAGGAAGAATCAAAAGAGGCTGCAGAACCAGCCCCTAAGCATGTAAAGAGGCGCAAGTCTAAGTTTTTCAAGAAGCCTAAATGCCGCCCACCAGCAAATGTGCAAGTGCCCCCAAGACAACCGCAGCTGCGCCGAAAAATAGCAAGGGTATTTGCAGAAATCCGCCACTACCAGAAGACGACGGAGCTTTTGATTCGACGCGCCCCCTTTGCTCGCATTGTGAAGGAGGTGCTTCAAAGCTATGGAAATTAGTATAGAATGCAAGCAATAGCGCTAGAGGCTATTCAAGAAGCTGCAGAGGCCCACATCATTTCGGTGTTGGAAGATACCAACCTATGCGCCATACATGCAAAGCGAGTGACAATACAGCCAAAAGATATGCAGCTTGCACGTCGATTGCGACGAAACTTTGAGCATTAGCCGAAGTTACCCCTCTTTTTGGGGGCACACCCTTATCTTTGTAATGATTTGACTTTCCAATGACAATATGATCAACAGTTGTGTCTACTGTGTCTATTATCTTTGTAATGAAATGACTTTGTAATTTCAAGTTCTGTATGTAATTTCAGTCAATTTCAATAAATTTTTGCTTTTTAAGTACCCTTGGGGGTAGATAAGCCTACAAGGGGCAAAAAAATCATGGCCACAAGGGCTCGCAAATGGCCCATCCCCATCAGTTTTGGATGGGCCATTTGCGCGCCCTTGTGGCCAAGCTTTTTTTTGCCCCTTGTAGGCTTATCTACCCCCAAGGGTACTTAAAAAGCACAAATTTACTAAAACCTATTGGTTTTGCAACATTATTTTACATGGATCCTTGTGGACACCCTTTTGTTGCCATTTCAAGCTTTGAACTCCCTATAGGATATCAAAAAAAATAACATATTGTGAAACCAGGTGTCTATGCAACATTAATTTGGATTTTTCAAATGTCCAATGTAATTGGACTTTTTGGTGCAGGGGTGTACTAGGTAAAGAAAAAGCAGGTGATAGTGTGCTGAAAACTTCATTTCATAATTGATTTCACCTTTCTAGTGTCCTTGAGTGTGAACATATGCTGGAATTTCCATAAAAAGGGTGCATCTAAATTAATGATGCAAAACCAATTCATTTCAATAAATTTGTGCTTTGTAAGTATCCTAGGGAGTAGATAAGCCTACCAGGGGCAAAATAAAGCCTGGCCACAAGGGCGCACAAATGGCCCATCCAAAACTGATGGATGGGCCATTTGCGCGCCCTTGTGGCCAGGCTTCTTTTGGCCCTTGGTAGGCTTATCTACCCCCTAGGGAACATAAAATACCTAAATTTACTGAAATTGACTGAAATTACATACAGAACTTGAAATTACAAAGTCACTAATCAAAACAATTTTCATATCACCAATTGAAAAAATTTTCAAGATTGACAAATCACATTCAAAAGAATTTGCAAGATAGAGAGACAATTTCAAATATTTTTTATTACTTCCAAAACGGTGATTTTACATCATGTATCTGAGGAGTTCATAATTTTTTTGACCATTTCCTGGCGCCTATTTTGCACGTAAGGCAACTCCCCAGTCAAGAGGGACTGCGCTATGGCCTTTGGGTCAGTTGAGCCAATGGAAGCATGTATCCCTATATGGGCAAGCACTTTACCACGAAAGCCAGTGCCAAACGCTGTGCATACAAGGGATCTACGCACTAGGAACACTTGATGCGCAGTTTGAGCAATGGTGCTCAAACACAAAAACTTGCTCAAAACTTTTAACAACCAAGTCATAAAATGGGCTTGGGGAGTAAATTCATTATGGATAATGGCCACATCGCTAGGGGGGAGTTGTCCTAGGTAATGCGCAAAGGAAGCTTGAGGTCCAAAGCCCGTCCGCTTGCCACCCGTCCTTGCAACAAAATCATCAACCTCCACGACATCCTGTCATAAACCGATGAAGGTTGAGAAAAAAGACAATGAAGGATAAAATAGTAACATGAAATTTAGAATACAGTTTACCTCCTGCTCCTTGTCGTCCTCCTCCCTGTTGCCCTTTGCATCCAAGTCAATGCTCCCATGCACCACAGATACGACCTTTGGATCATCAGATGGGAGGTTGCATAATGGCATAGGCATCCTAGCAGCCTCAACCTTGGTTTGCGTGGCTTGGAATTCTTCATCAGCCACGTGCAACTGCTTTGCTGCCAGGACCTCCGCACATACAACTGCAATAGTGTCAGCAACAAAGTCCCCATCTGGAAAGAGCTTGCTTTCTAGGGCATCTAGCGTATTGTCTAAGGGACATTTGGTGCTGTTGCATAGCACGCTCAAGAATTCATCCATGCGCAAGCCAAATGCTTTCTCCAAATCATGCAGGAACACATACTCCTCCCCATCCACTAACACTGAGGAGAAGCGACTGATTTCTACCTCTGGGATCCATCAGTGGTAGTGGCACTAGAGTGTCACTAGGGCCAGCCGCAACTATGGATTTCTCAACCACTTCCTCAAGACCCCTAGGGTACTTGAGCCGGTGTGCCTTTCCTTCCACTTCAGGGTTCATGGGGATAACCTGCTGCTCCTTGGTGTCCTTGATAAAGGACCCAACCTGAAGGTGTGGTAAGCGAAGCTCCTCCAAATCAGGTTTCTCGCTCACCAAGAAGATAAATGTTGAGAGCTGAGAAAGGTACTCTACCCCCAACTTGCGCTTCTTGAGCGCTGACACCCCTGGGGCTTGCTCGTCTAAGTAATGGCCTGCATTGGTTGCAATTTCTTGGAATCGTTCCAACCGCTTGGATAATGGGCGATCACCTTTGTGTATATCGTGCAAAAGATCGCAAGGCACCCAGATCCCTACATGTGGGGAGATAGATACAGAATATTTTATGATGTGCTCCTCCATGAACGCAAAAATCTCGGCAAATGCATCCATGTGAAGGGCAACTGTGGCATCACGTTCAGGGAGACGAGTAAAAAAGGTGTGGAGGTCCAACTTCCCTTTGTATTTGGTTTCCTCCAGGAAGAGGATGAAGCGTGACAAAGGGGTGGATGTGGCTGCAGATGCAGAGGCTGTGGAAGCATCCATGTCTAGCCTGGGTTGTAGATAGAGAGTAGAGGAGCTCAAGAGTTGCAATAGTGAAAATAGTGAATGAGTTAGGTGGCCCCCCTTTTATAATGGACCCTCTTTTTTAAGACATTAAAAAAAAGGCACTTTCACCAAAAAATGATTTCTCATCCCAATGCAAAAAATTATATTCAAAGGCATGATTTGCCGAAGCAAATCATGTTGATTACAGCGGGGATCAGTTTGAAAATTGCAAGAGCTACAAAGTTATAAGATCGATAGCATAGTTCCATCCATCCCCCAGTCCTCCTCGACCTTCAATTTGTCTTCCATTCTCTTCCCAATCTGCGGACATTCATTACAATAAGCATCCAATGATCAACAAACCATGATGTATAGAAAATGTGGTGGAAGGATTATCACCTTGTGACCTTGTAAACGAAATTGTGCTTGTTGAAGGGCCTCAAAACCCATAATAACCAAATGTTCTCGAACATTACTGAGAGTCCAATGCTTGTTCACTTAGACTGCCTCCAAAGCATCGTTGGGCATCTTCACTGCAATGCCAAAGCTTGCAATAGCATCGTCTATACTCTGTAAGGGAGTCCACACTCCAAGCTTGCACATCCAACGATCATAGTGAAATCGTATGTACAAGGAAGTGCAGGATTTCAAATAGCGCATTCCAATACCTGAAGCTCCAACCTTACAATGGTACCGGTCCCCATTGTGCATTCCCTCCACAAAACCCCAGTCCTCTTCTAAAAGCCTTCCTAATTCCTCGTAATGCGCATCTTTACATACAAGCATTGTGGTAGTCTCCACAAATCCAAACTCTTTAAAAATGTGCACAAAACAATGAATAGGCAAACACCAACTCAAGCCCACAAACCTAGAAGCTTTAGAGTATTTCAAAGAGTTTTGGACATCCATTATCATCTTTTGCTTGAAAGATGCTAGCGACCACTAATCTGGCACCGGCCACTCCATACTTAATAAGGAAGTTACTTTGATGGGTTCAAGCGTTCCAAATGCTTGTGTAGAAGTAGGGACAATATAGGAGTGAGAATAGAAGAAAATCCTTCTTTGAACCAGTTTGATTGAGCAAAGATGTGGGAAAATTATTGCTCCAATATCCGCATGTATAGCATTGACTGTGCCGGAGAGACTATGTAGTGGCTTCTCCTCCACCAACGTGGATGGAAATATGACTATAAATGCATGACAAATCTTAAGTATGAATCCATAATAACATTACACTGTGATTTCACACCTAGCTTTGTATTCTCAAAACATGTACTTACAATGTGTTGGAAATCGAGGTGGTTGTTGCAAATGCATGGTTGACATTAAGAAAACATGTTGCACAATGGCTACGGTCCCCTTGTCTTTGCGGTTCTTGAAGCCAAGGAGCTTTCCTTTCCAATGAAGATCCAAGGTTGCACGATTCTGCACATGATGAGGGCCAATAGCAGATGGTTGCATGTATACCCAAGCACCTTTGGTGAACTCTTGTGGCACCCACTCATCATCTACACCTCTAGTGTTGTGGCATGCAAGAGCTGTGACCTCATCCTTTGGCCGCCTTTGCGAAGTAGAGTTGACCATGGTTGAGCAAAGAAAACTAGGAGGAGGAGAAGGACCTTGCTTGTTGCTACAATGTAGGTGGGATAAAGTGATATGAGAAGGTGGTTAACCCTTGTGGCAATGGGAGGAGAAGGTAGATAGCCCTTGCTTGGTGTGGCAATGGGAGGAGAAGGTGGATAACCTTTGCTTGGTGTGGCCATGGAAGGTGGTAGGCCGGGAGGAGAGAGGAGCTTCCTTACTGCAGCAATGGAGATGGTGTAGAGAGAGAGTGTGTGTTGGAGTAGAGGATGAGTGTGATGGTTGCAACCAAGGAGGGGTTGGAAAAGGGGTTCTAGAGAGAAAATCACTTTTTGCCTAAGAACTACTTTTGGGGGAGCTCTGGATAGCAAAAAAAGATTTTTCAAGAGTTTTTTTAAAAATATGAATTTTAAGGTTTTTGGGTGCACGTTTTGACTTTTTGAGGTCAAAAAATGCTTTTTTGACCATAAAATAGTTTTAGGGGGGTTTTAAGAAGATGAAATTTGAGTTTTGAAATTTTTGAAAAAATTCAAATTTTTGGGATTTTTTCAAAACTGAATAAAAAAGGAGGGAAGTTGGAGGTTCCATATGGCCCACCCACCCCCCCCCCCCCCCCCCCCCCCCCCCCCCCCCCCCCCCTCCCCCACCCCACCTTCTCACGAGGTAAGAGCCCATTTAAGAACTGTAAGACTACTTTGTCCCCCTACATTTTTGAGGGCATAGAGTGTGTCCACCACCCTCTTCTCATTGGCTGGCCTCTAATTAACCTTAATCCCAAAGGGCCCCTAGAGGGTTCATATTTTTCCTAATGCCATTGTGCTTTCTACATGTAAAGTCATTGGTGCCTTGCCATAGAGATACACCATTTGCAATGACTATTCCGGTACTATTGCACATATGTAGAAGTGACTTTCCATAGTGATCCAGTTCTTTTGCATTATTAGAACTTCGATTATACATGTATAAGTCATCCATTCTTCTTGAGACATGCGGCATGTCGACTTGTTGTGTGTCGTGTTGTAACATATTTGTGCGAGCATTCATGTCTCCAAAAACAATGACTTCACCTTGATCCTTGTAATGAGCAATGTCTTCCTCTAGTTCAACAAAGGATGATCTCTATCCATATTCAAGAAAGCATAAAAGTTGGAGTCATAGTGAGGAATGTAACAACCAGCCACAAACATGACTTGACCATTTGGTGGGCTGATTTTCAGCCATAAGTAGCGTTTATACTTATCTTCTTTGACAATAGAAACATCTTTCAAACCCTTTTTGGTCATACATGCTACGCCTCCTTGGCCTCTTCGTTGCTTTGCATTTTTGGCCCACATCAATGAATGCACATCGTATTTATCAAATCCAAGAATTCGTTGCGCATCATGCTCCCATGTTTCAACAAGAAGTATCACATCGGAGTCATTGGTAAGCTCATCAATGCCAATTCCTGCATTCCATGGATACCCGTTACAATTCCAAAAGCTTATTCGCAAGCATGAGTTGGTCTCATAGATCATGTGTCCCTATTTGTTGGGTGGACTTGCATCCTCCTCAAGTGGATTTTCTTCTTGAGATGATACCTTAACCTTCTTGCTTCTTTCCTCATATGCTTTGCGACGTACATTTTGTTGAATAAGAGTGCGATCCTCATATACATTACAACCCGTTCCTTTGAGGTAGATCCAACCATTGTCAAGGATGATCTTTCTCTTCACCTCATTAGGCATGGTACATACAATAGGTCTTTCTCCCGAGCGAGGGACTCCTTGTTTTCCAACCCGGTGTGCACCATAAGCCATGATTCCTGACATGCCAAAGTGTGTAGCAAAAAACTCTTCAATAGCAACCGCAAGAGATTGGGGTGTTTCCATGCTTTCCTCCTTGATTCCACGAATGACGATGTTCTTTGAGCGTTTTTGTCGTTCTTGCAATTCTTGAGTGTCCATATTCTCTACATTCTTTGCTTGGACAACGGCTTGCGTGATAGGAGATGTAGAAACCACATTATCCTTACATATATCAACCCATGATTTGGATGCATTTTTCATCTCACATACATCATGTCGTATTGTATCTATTGTTTCCTCTTTCAATACATGATCACTCTCAACTTTGCTCAAGCGCTCTTTTAATACATTCATGTCAACAAGAGAGCGTTTACATTCCTGAACTTCATTCTCAAGATGCATCAAGTCTGTTGTTTGCATTTCAAGAACCTTCTTGAGGTGCTCATTCTCCACAATGAGAACTCTTAAAGTGCCATTCTCCATTGCAAGTGCGCGCAACTCTTCACCTTGCTTATTGACAGTTTCTTGTAACGAGATCAAGTATGCCATGATCATTGCTTCCGTTGTTGTAGCAATGTGGTTGGATTAGCATCCAAATTCCTTGGAGATTTTGAATCATTCTCCATGGCGAGTGTGGCTTTTCTACCCTTGCGAGTTTTGTCTGACATTGCCTTCAAGTCGGCAACAAAAACGAAATGTTTTGACAGTTTTTTCAGTTCTGATATTCTGTTACAGCAAAGCCTTCCATTACACAGAAAAACTATGTCTTTACATCAATGCATAGAGGGATTCTTGCTCTTCGATTGAGGCTATAGATCACCTAAATCGGAGTTTGGATGAGCAAGTTATGGTAAAAAGAGTAAACTGTTGTCTACTAGGTCAAAAAATGGCTACATATATACATACATATACATATATATATATATACATATATATATACATATATATATGTATATATCTATATATATATATATATATATATATATATATATATATATACATATATATATGTATATATATGTATATATATATATATACACATATATATATATGTATATATATATATATATATAAAGAGAGAGAGAGAGAGAGAGAGAGAGAGGTGAGGAAGGGAGGGTTACTCCAAGCTCCCATAGAGCCAAAGAAATGTGTGTGTGTGTGTGCTGGTTTTTCTTTGGGATGAGACAGTGGGCCGACTACACGCAAATGTAAACAAATAGCTAGAGAGAGAGAGAGGGAGAGCACACTCTGCAAACTCTCTCTCTCTCTCTTATACACACACACACACATATAGAGAGAGAGAGAAGTATGCAAACTCCCTTTCTCTGTTTCTCTCTTTCTCTCTCTCTCTCTCTCTCTCTCTCTCTATATATATATATATAGAGATGGAGATGGTGTAGAGAGAGAGTGTGTGTTGGAGTAGAGGATGAGTGTGATGGTTGCAACCAAGGAGGGGTTGGAAAAGGGGTTCTAGAGAGAAAATCACTTTTTGCCTAAGAACTACTTTTGGGGGAGCTCTGGATAGCAAAAAAAGATTTTTCAAGAGTTTTTTTAAAAATATGAATTTTAAGGTTTTTGGGTGCACGTTTTGACTTTTTGAGGTCAAAAAATGCTTTTTTGACCATAAAATAGTTTTAGGGGGGTTTTAAGAAGATGAAATTTGAGTTTTGAAATTTTTGAAAAAATTCAAATTTTTGGGATTTTTTCAAAACTGAATAAAAAAGGAGGGAAGTTGGAGGTTCCATATGGCCCACCCACCCCCCCGCCCCCCCCCCCCCCCCCCCCCTCCCCCACCCCACCTTCTCACGAGGTAAGAGCCCATTTAAGAACTGTAAGACTACTTTGTCCCCCTACATTTTTGAGGGCATAGAGTGTGTCCACCACCCTCTTCTCATTGGCTGGCCTCTAATTAACCTTAATCCCAAAGGGCCCCTAGAGGGTTCATATTTTTCCTAATGCCATTGTGCTTTCTACATGTAAAGTCATTGGTGCCTTGCCATAGAGATACA
>NC_140958.1:23596945-23599445 GCF_014529385.1 Adiantum capillus-veneris
TTTATTTTTTTGGATGATGATGAGGATATGGGTTTATACTTAGGCTACCCGCCCATCTCTCCAATAGCGTGTTCCCTTGACCCTCTAGGAGTGTGCAAATACTTAGGATTCTTTATGTTGTTTTGATTGTGTTCATTAAATTTTGGTGTCTCTTCCCACTACTGTGCCTCTTAGAGGTATTCCTTGTGTTTTCTACTGTGTACAAGAACGCATTGTAGTAGTTGGGATTTTGATCTTCATGCAATCTTTGTCTAGCTCACTCTTCGAATCGAGCACGAGCATCAACATGAAGAGGTGTTTCTTGTCTATTATCATTGTCTCTTGTCTTTTTAGCATCCATGTTTGTCTGCTTTAACTGTGATTGATAGCACAATATTCAGAAAATTTACTTTTTACTAAACATTAAATTCAATTAAAGTTTCTATCATAGTCCCTTGTCTAGGTCTAAGAATCAAGAGGTCTAATCAACTAAGCTAGTTGACCAAGATAGACATTAGAGATCTTCTCTTAATACCATGGGAAATTCCTTCCTAATTGGCAATGGTTACTTTAGGTTCTTAATCCAATTTATGCAGTATTGTGTGCAATGTATAGCTCTTTCTAGTGGGCCTAGTCCCTTTTGACCTTTAGCTTAAGTATTATAAAGGGAGTTTACTATTGTGATGAGCGTGGGGAGGGTAATAGTGTCAATATGACCCCACAAAGTTACAAATTGAAATGCAATGAAGAACTACAAACAAAAAAAAGTGCCAAAAATATAAAATCTTAATCTGGAAGAGAATTCCCAGCTTGATTTGGTACTTCACTCACATGTATTGCCTATGGTACTAGAGCTCTAGAGGTTCTCAGTGTGGGCTCTTTTCCTTAGAAAGAAAAAAGGCCAAGGCATACAAAATAAGCACGCACGTCAAGAATTGAAGCAATGTGGAAAACACTTTGGGGGATCAAACAAAGGGAATAATTATAGTGATGATTTCATATGCAATTCTTTTTTATCGTAGCTTAATTAGAAGGTCTTCTAGGTATAGCCTCTAGTTAGCCCTCGGAGATGAAAAACCTTGCGCTTGTTATTAAACAACTTAATTGACTAGAGAGAATTGAAAAGCTTTCCTATGGTAAAAATAGTTGATCTCTAGTGTCTCTCGACCGTTAAACTAGCGACCCTAGACTTGTTTATTTTTTTACCTTTACAAGTGCTTAAGTGTTTAATTATATTACAAGCATAGGGCTTTAAAGTACAAACTTACTAAATTACCAAAGTAGAAAAAAGAAAGTTTAAAGCAAATCAATGTGTCTTTGAGTGATTTAAAGTTTTGTGCTTAAAAGTAGTAGATGCTTGATCTAAGATACATGAATTAGCTTTCTCCACTTTCTTGTAACTCAACTTTCCCCACTTTCAAGTAGTCACATCATATACCAAGCCTAAGTGCAATGCTTTAAAGCAAACATTTGGGCTCCATACTTTACAGCAATATGGAGAGCTAAGTACATTAGCAAACTCCATTCCTCACTAGATTCACAAAACCTTCAAAGCACTCAAGTAATAAGTAAAAGTAGTAACCACATAAATTTAAATAATTAGACAATATGGAGCAACCATTTATTTTTATAACTAACCAATATATCTAAGCTTTGACATATGTACACTAGAACACATGTTTCGATGCATACCTGAGACTCATCCAGCAAATGGATTGGATGTTGTGCATATGTGCCTCTCCCAATACTCATGTTGCATATGTCCTTCTTATTGGGGAAAACTCGTGTCTCCGTAATTCAGAAAGAGACAACAACATCATTCATATCTCCTGTTAAACGACCTGTAGTCCAGCCTCTCTGCCAAATGATGATAGGAAACTTATCTTCATTCTTGCTAGGTAAATGAAGCTTAGCTTGCAACAAAGCTCGTCCATCAACACCAAGGTATCTTGATACTTGATCAAAGTTTATATCCTTAGGGTCTCCGTCCCTTGATTTCATGAACATCAAATTTGCAAAACTCTTGACAAATATCTCATTTGTTGAATGAGGTTGTTTCATTTGAGTTAAAGTGTACCTCTCACATGCAAGTAATGTGGACTGAATCTGGCTTGATGCATCCTATAGACTAGAAATACAAGACTGAAGTAAGAGTTGTTGGAGAACTTTCCTTTGGCTCACTGTGTCCAAACTTCTTGTTTGCCTCTGAAAGCAGGTGGCAATCGTATTGCACATCTTCAACACCCCGATCTCATCTGGTTCAATACTCTCACCATCAACTTGAAATTTTTTTGTTTCTTCTCTTACATGCTGCTCTCTTTTCTTGGAAGCCCAATGATCACGTAAATGTTCTCTAGCTTCCATGCTACTCTCTTTTCTTGGAAGCCCAATGAGAACGTAAAGTTCTCTAGCTTCCATGCTAGCAATTTGTATGTTCCAATTTAAAATTTCATCACGAAATTTTGATAGGGTTTCAAAATCATATCCATTATCTCTTGCGGAGTTCATAGAGGTCCCATTG
>NC_140958.1:24234445-24346945 GCF_014529385.1 Adiantum capillus-veneris
TGACCAACTAGCAGTGTGGGTGTTCAATTCAATAAAAGGAACCCACCCTGAAATTAGGCTGTAAGTGTTTTGTATCAGAAAGTGTTTCTTATAGATATCCATGTAAATTTGAAGCCTCATGCTAACATCTTGGCATTGCTTTGTGCAGTTGTATAAAGAGGTTGTTGCTTGCCTATGGCAAGCTATGTGGAAGGTATGAACTATACAAGGCCCCAATCAAAGAAGTACCTGTCCCAAATCAAACCGATGGAAATTCTTGCGGCTGGAGATGTCTTCTCCATGCAGAATATGTCCTGCAAAGCTACTTTGCATTAAAACCTTTCATGACTAAGGTACCCATTTGGCAATGCATTCAGTTAGTTTTGGTTTAGTCTATAAAAGAATTCTCACCATGTGGTCTTTCAATTTTGCAGAGTGCTTTAAAAAACTACACATATGATTATTTGCAAAGATACCGGGTAAGTTTAATACAACACCTGCTTACTATGTCTAGCCCTAGAGAGCTTGAAGATAGCGGCTTGGATGAGCGCACTATTGATCTTACAAAACATGACGTGCCACCATGACAAACCCCTACATCCGATACAGTGGAATCACAACGGGCCGAGGGGGTCATATCAGCAGAAGATGAAAGAGCCGAGGATGAGGAAAGGTCAAATGAGCATATGGAAGGTGCTAAGGTACAACCAGAGGAGACAATGAAAGAGCCAAGTCAGCCAGTGGAGGAGCCAAAAGAGCGTATGGCTGAAACCCAAGATGAGGAAAGCAGGCCTATAGATGAGCAAAAGGATATGGATGAGGAAAGCAGGCCTAGGGAGGAGCAAAATGATATGGATCAGGCAAGGATGTATGAGGCAAGCCGATCAACCGAGGGAGACGAAAAGACCTTGGAGGAAACCTTGAATGAGGCAGAAAGAGCCATGGGGGAGACCCCTGATGAAGATGTGAATGATGACTATGAAGATAAAGCGGAGGAGAGAAACAACGACATGAACACTACAGAGACCTAGTATTGACCCTTGCTACCTGTAGATACGGTTGTTCCGGTAATGTCTATTCAAGTATGGCAAAATATGTTCAGCTTCTAACTACTTATATGTACTTGTCAACTTTTACAGAGGTTGATTATCTTGGACGTCAATGGATTGCTGCTGATGCGGGTGCCTCTCGGTGACAGAGGACCCTTTGAGGATTTGCAAACGTTTCGGATGGGAACTTGTCGAGTCGTGGTTCGTCCAGGAACCAAGGAATTTATTCAGTTTCTTCTTCCGCGCTTCAGAGTTGCCATATGGTCTTCAATGCAAAGGCAAAACTTGTCGCCACTAGTTGCAATAGTTTGCAGTGTATGCCACGCTCACACGTCAGATTTTGCCTTTTTGTATGATCAAAGAAAATGCGTTACCGTTGAGGGCCACTACCACCCTAAAAAACCACACTTACCTCTTTTGTACAAACCGTTTAGCCAAATCGGTGTACCCTTTGATGCAACTAATACACTACTAATTGATGATACTCCTGAAAAGGGAGAACTAAATCCGCCGGGAACAACTGTCTCACCACCTTCTTTCGAGGGGCATTCCTTCGATTTTTACCTTGAAGACATTCTGATTCCATACTTACAGAAATTGTATCTCAGTCCATTGTTCACGGACGAGTTTGTACTTTCTAATGAATTAAAATGATTCTTCTATCATGTCTTTGTCTAGTCTAACATATATATATTATATATATATATATATATATATATATATATATATATAGAGAGAGAGAGAGAGAGAGAGAGAGAGATTTGACGTGGTAAAGAAATGTATTTCAAGCACACTTTTTCACATGGCACAATTGAAAAATGAGCTCAATAAACTTCATGTCTTGAAAGTCATTTGTATACACTTGGGTTCACAAGAATATCTGTTACATTGACACTACTTCAACCCGACCATCCAACTCTTTGCACAAAATATCTTTTTCCCTTCGCCGCATCACCTTACGGCCAGCTAGGAAAAAGGAAAAATCTGATAGGTCCTTGTCCATTGACTCTTCAATGATGTCATGCCGCAAATGCTGAAGACTGCATAGCTCCCTTATTGTAACCACCAATAGTAGGCCATGCTCTTTATCAATCACTTCCACATCCACAACAGGATTATCTTCCAAACCTGCAGAAACCTGGTCCATAGGAATGTACTTACCGTTGAGCATTTGTGATCGCATATACCAAAACGAGAGTAACAGTGATTGGCTTGCAATCATGTACTTGACAACTAGAGTATCAAGCGCGACCTCGCACCGTAAACCAATCTCTTCCTTTGCATACCATCCTTTGTCAAGAAGTTTGTCACAGGATGACTGCTGAAATGACTTGCACATGAACATAGTTTTTGTAACTCGGATGTTGTAGCTATGAAACAGCTCTATGAAGAGTGCAACAGGACAGAAGTTTGCAATTCTAACCAGTTTGGTAGGAATAGAGCTACGTAGAGACCTTTGTATATCCTTGTAGAGCTTACTTCGCATTGCCTCCACCATTGTTTCCTCGGGAACTGGCCAGTCCACAGTGTTCCAATCGGTTGGTAGAGGCACTTTCACCAACATGCCATTCTTATTCCCTGAGCTGAGTTGGTAAAAGTGGTCATAAAAAAAGATTCCCTCATCAGCCAGTCTTTTACTGCTCCTCTCTGAGTACTGTAGAGAACCCATGTGGGCATGAACAACATGGAAGAGGCCTATTATGCACTCCACAGGCTCCCATTGCTCATAAGAAGAGGGATAAACATCTGCAATATATATAAGAAGAGTTAAACTAAGAGTATCAATAAGTACAAATGACAAATCTAATGTAATTGAGCTGTGAAGAATGGAGACATTACTCATAACAAGCGGGAGAAACATTGCAAAATATATAAGAAAAGTTATAATGAGAGTATCAGTAAGTTCACACGTCAAGAGTACTTACAATTGCAACGTGGTTGATGTATATCTGATACATTTTCACCGTTTGCTATCACCTCAGGATGGGTAAACACATGTTGAACAAGAACTTCCTTTACAGATCTTTTGCCGATTTCAACTTTGAAATCCAACACTCTGGCCTTCCATGCTGAGCGGTAAACGTTGATACCACTAGACCTCTTGGGTCTTCTTGGTTGCATGAGGACCCATGAACCTTTGTTTATCCTTTGTCCAACCCATTGGTTCTCTGCACTTATTGAAGCTGGTATTGTAATTGAGGATATGCTACTACTTGGCCTTCTAGGCAAAGTGTAGTTGTTGGTTGTTGGTGTGAGAGACAGTAAACACCTGGAACCTCTTGGGCGAGAAGACGTGGACGCCATACTCTCAGAGAAAAGCTTTAGTGGAGGGAGATTCACTTTGAAAGCATTCTAATGGAGGGAAAGTGTTTTAGAATTCCAATATCTTGTGCGGGCTTAATGGTCACCCTCCAGTACGTTAATGACCATAAGAGAATATCAGAAGTGGGACCACATGCAAGCACCTAAAAGCTCGGTAAAAGGAAGGAAATTACTATGCTACAATCCTAGATTCGTGAAAGTTTTATGCTATTTTCCTATTTTTTGAGTCTTTCCACGTACTTTCCTACGTAACGTAGCCTTCATGCTCATTGGACGCGCTCTATTTTTCTCTCTCTTCATATGGCCCTCCAAATGACCTCTGAAATTTCCTAATGATAACATGAGCTACAAAGCTCCGATTCCAAAACTTTTTGGTTTAAAACGGAGCTGGCTTCAAGCTCTACGACTTTGAAGAAGGAATTGTTTTCTGATTTGGAGTGCAGGTGGGTTTGAAATTAAAAACACAGAGACTGTTTTTCAGGACAGTTCTGGGCTCTGTTGTTTTCTTTGCTGCAGACAGCTTACCCGTGCACATTGTAGGTAGCAGGCACATATCAGATGTTACAAGATCGGGTTTGACTCCCAGGTACAGGTTGAGTCTAGTACTCCCATAGGTGTTGCCAGTTGCAGTTGAGTGGTTCTTCTGCAGTGTTGTGGCTTGCATACATGGTCTTTGAGCAGGTAATGCTCTATGTATGCTTATGTGGTGAGCAGTAGATCTTGTGAGCAAGTGCAGAGGTTGGTTGTGGATGACATGTATGGTCACCTGTGGTACTCTTTGTGAGCATTTGTTGGACACAGGTTTGCAGAGCTTATACATGTATGTTGAGTGTAGTTTGATGCGCATTGATTGCTCATTGTATTGAGCTTGCAGGACAATGGTTTTTATTTTGTGTTGATAGCCATTGTGCGTCGAAACTCTGGCGAAATTTTCCCAGGAGTTTTATGCGTATCATTTATGCGATCTAGGTAGAGATTGCGGGTTGCACTCAGCATTTGCGTGCGGTGTTCTCTGCAGGTGGGAGATTTGTGCGTGTGTATGCATTGATACCGCACAATGTGGGCTTGGTGATTAGCTCACGGTTTGACAGCCGTACAATTATCTTGGCACACTGACAGGAGTGAATATTGTGATGTATGCTTGTGTGGCTACGAGCTAGGTAGCCGGATTCGAGTCATATTGACTTGTGATTTTGTGCAAGGTTTTGCATAGTTATTGGTGCAATTTTGCATCAGGTTTTGAGCCATATTTGCAGACTTTTGTTGATGCGATTCGAGCCAGTTTGGGGCTGATTTGGTTGAAATTTTCTACTCATTGTTGGTTGCTTTTTTGCGAGCATTATGGATGATTTTTCATTTGACTTCCAGCGTTATGGTCTCACACAGTTTGATGGTGCAGATTTTGTTGCTTGGAAGGAGCATATGCTTGTTGCATTGATGGATTTGCGGCAGGATAAACCCTTGCGTGGTTTATCGGCGAAGCCCAAGTCTATGCGTGATGATGATTGGTAGGATCTTGATGAGTTAGCCATGTCTACTGGCAAGTTACTGGCAGGAGTCTGTTTATTGGCAGGTCTCGAGGGAGACTACAACTCATGCTTTATGGCAGAGTTTATATGCTATGTACGCGACATCCATGTCTACAGGGGAGTCTAGTCCCACTTCTATGTCCATGGGAGAGATTGGTCCCACACGCAAGTCTCGACGGCATAGAGACTTGACATGTTGGCATTGTGGACATAGAGGGCACATTAGGCATCGATGTTTCAGGCGTTTGAGACAATGGAGGCGATAGATGCGTGATGCAGATTTGGGCATGACAGATGCTAGTGAGATCAGTACGGTGGTTACTGAGTATGCTTGTGACGGCGATGCCACATTTACATCTAGCTTGTCTTCAGACGATCTTATGTCTACGGATTGCATATCGGATTGCACATTGTCTTCACATTGGTTACTAGACTCAAATGCTATTTTCCATGTCACGTCGCATCGTGAGTGGTTTAGCATGTTTTCTAGTGGGAGACTTGGTTGTGTGCACATGGCTGATGGTGTTGTGTATGACATTGAGGATGCAGGAGACGTATGTTTGTCCTTGCCCAATGGTATGAGATTTACCCTACATCATGTGCGTTATGTGCCAGATCTGAGATGGGATTTGATCTCAGTCAGACATTTACAAGATAGTGGATGTCGGGTATCGTTGCTTGAGCGATCTTTTGCGTTGCATTTAGGTTCGCTAGTGATTGCGAGAGGTGCTAGAGTTGGCACATGGTACCCATTGCACGTAGTACTGGTGCGAGATGTTCGAGTCTCAATCTTGTTACAACCATGCAGAGAGCGAGAGACCCGGGCAGTCTCTTTTGCTCATGGGTTGCAAGGTGCTTTGCCTGGAGTGCAGAGTAGTGAGCTCGTTGTGCACACAGTTGGGGCACGACTTGAGCAGTCACACAGAGAGGTGACAGAGTCAGACATGCATGCTTTGCTAGTGACTGAGAAAAGCAGAGAGTCAGTTGTGCGAGATACTTCTATGCAGGATAGACAGGTAGAGTGGTCTTGCTCTAGTGAGTCACGACAAGAGGAAGTTGTGCAAGAGTCTATGCATAAGGAGTTAGAGCATGAGAGCTCTAGTGAGTCACAGCAGATTGAGTGGTCATGTTTGCAGTGGATGATTGCGGAGGAGGCTGAGATATCAGTGATTATGCAGTCATTCCTTTCTATTCTCGACAGTGAGCATGGGGATATAGTTGTGCAGGATATGTCTTCCAGCAGACACCTAGAGCAGTTGGTTTGCTCTGAGGTTGCACAACAAATTGATGCGTCTTTTGCGGACTGTCAGGAGATGCATGTGGCTGACACGCCTTGTCAGTCAGAGATGCCTATTGCCAGGGATATATATGTTGATGCATGCTCCGTAGAGCTAGCAGGGCCCGCTAGCATTGCATCGGCATTCGGTGGTCTCATGTATGAGATGTTGATCTTGAGACCGGATATCGCAGCTGCAGTGGGAGCATTTGCAGTTGGGGTTGTTAGTCGTTTGTTTACTGATGATGGCATAGTGCACGAGGGAGATATGCAGGTATTGCATACATACTTGCAGTACATGTGCGGTACGTCTGGTGGTGTATGGACTTACACGAGATCAGGATAGCCGGATGCACACGATCACAGGCAACCAGTGGGCATCGTTTGAGAGCGGTTTTCTCTCACCTTTTGTAGTCTTTAAACTAGGTTCTCTTGCTTAAAGTCACAGTCGCCTTTAAATGGGAGGTTTTTGGGGTATAGGCTCCTGTGCCTTGCCCGGCCGCCCAGAGTCTGGGAGCCCACTGACTTGTATACCTTATACATAGCATAAGTGCATAGGGGGCTGCTCACTCTTTGAGTCTCCCCACCCATATCTGTGTGTCGTGTGTCTCCTTATCTCTCTCTCTCACTCTTTGTCTGTGGTGCTCTCCGATCTCCTTCACACACATCACAATGTTGTACAAAACCCCTCGCATCTTGAAACAATGTGGGGCCACCATAATCCAGATTGTAGCACTTTCCTTGCCGTGATCAAAGCTGCAAAGTGACCCCCTGCAATGCCTATATGAACCTCCTCCAAAATAGATCCTTGTTCCTGTGTGGTAGGACACATCTTAGCACGACATCCGCTACTGAGCAATAATACAACTTCCCCATGACAATCTCAAAATTCCGGCTTCGAATAGCCATCCGACGACGTTGGTGTCTGGACAAGAATGAAGGCATTTCTCTACTGTCAAGAAAATGGAACATCTCCTCATACCAGGTCCAAGAAATGCTGGGAATCATCCACGATGATTGCGTAACTCGAAGCTCATCTATAACTACTCTTGTCAAAAAGAGACACATCCGGAAATTCATCAACAACTCCCATCGGCGGCTTGCCAGAATCTAGCCGGGACAGGTGATCAGCAATCGCATGCTGGACTGCGGGACGATGTATTACCTCAAAATCAAATTCTTGTAACAAGAGCACCCATCTGGCTAATCTTCCTGTCAAATTCTATTGGTACACTAGGTATAAAAGAGCCGAATGATCCACATGAAAAAAAACCGCCGGGCCAACAGACAATGACAGAACTTCTTCACCGAGTAAATCATCCTTAAACATTCTCTTTCTGTTATTGAATAATTTTTTTATGTGGATGATAATCGTCTGCTGGCATAATAGACAGGTCAAAACCACCCTTGAGTTTGTTCCTGCATGAGCACACTGTCAATAGCCCTGTCAGAAGCATCCACAAAAACATGAAAATCCTGACCCCAATTTGGAGGGATCATGATCGGAGCTTTGGACAACTGAATTTTTAATCTCCTAAAGGCCATATCACATTCCTGCGTCCATTCAAATAATTTGGCATGTGCTGCCTGATTAATACGAATTACCAAATGTGTGATAGACCTCAAATGCCTCCCATGCCAGGGAGCTTGGCCCAAAAATACTGAACACTGCTTCAAATTCGTCGTCGGAGGTGCTTCCATAATTGCTGCTATTTTATCCGAATCCACTGAAATGCCGCCCTCAGAAATTACATGACCCAATAATCTCCCACTTTGCACTACGAATGCACATTTTAGAGGATTTAAACTAAAGTTCACCTCTCTATATTTCATAAAACATAATCGCAATTGCTTCAAATGCTCTAATTGCACTCCGAAGACACTAAGATCATCCAAAAGGTTCCTATAAAATCCATCAAATAGGGACCAAAAATTTGAAACATATCCCTTTGAAAAGTTGAGGGTGCATTCCGTAATCCAAACCACATTACTGTGCATGCAAAAACACCCCATGCTGTTATAAAAGCTGTTTTAGCCTGATCACCTTCAGCCATCCGAATTTAGTTATATCCACTTAAGCCATCCAGAAAAGAATACATCTCATGCCCTGCCACATCATCCAAAATAAAATCCAGAAATGGAAGCGAAAAAGCGTCTAGAACAGTAGCTGCAGTCAGCTGCCTATAATCCACAAAGATTCGAATTTACTTTTTTTTGTTTGGTACCACCACAATAGGAGAAATCAATTCTAGATTGTCAATAGGGGTAATAAAACCACCTGAAACAGGTGATCAATTTCCACCTTAACTTGCTTTGCCACATTCGAATTCATCCTATATGAATGCTGCTCCATCGGCACTGCATCTGGTTTTAAATGAATCGTATGCTGATAAAACTTTGGATCCAATCCTTTCATATCCGCATACTCCCATGCGAAAACATGCTTAAATTCTTTCAACAAATTAATCAAGTCTTCCCTCAAAAAATTGCCTCAAGCTGCTTACTAATATGAATTGGCTGATACTCCTCTTGAGCTCCTAGAAAGACCGTCTCCAGTTCATCCTCCTTTATCCTTGTTACTTTACTCATCTCTACCTCAAACTCTTGTTCTTGCCTAATAATATTCCCAATGGTTCGGGAATAGGCAAAACTTTTTCTTGCCCCCGTGGCTCTGTTATTCCTTGATCCCCTAAAGATATCCCCTCCAAGATTGTAAAAATATCTGCAAGATAGAGAGAAACTAAATCCGGGCTAGCCTTCAGGAATTGCTCCTCTTCTAATCCTTCCACCATATTCACTATCTCCGCTATTACAGGCCATGCTACCTGAACTGGTTGTCTGCATGTTTCCAACATCACCCAAACTTTCATGCGACCCTTTTTAACTGTCATCATATTTGCCTCCCAATTATGATTTACCATGTCTTGACGTAACCATGGTCTCCCAAAAATAATATGATAATTCTGACTGTGATCCTCAATATTTAACACTACTAACAAAACAGCAAAAGACAAACCAGCCACATCCAGCACAATGCCTTGGAGTAATCCTACTAGCTGTACTCTTCTCTGATCCGCCATGGGAACTACAAAGGGTGCAGGTTCCCAATCACTAAGACCAAAGCACTCACAAGCCGCTTGAGTAATAATATTCACTCATGCACCTCCATCTAATAGGACTTTGTTGATATATGTGCCATGATATCTTACTGAAAGCTCCAAAATGCATGTATCCATAATCCTAGTTGTCGGCAACGGGACTGAATCATCTTGGTCACCCTCAGCTACCGCAATATCAACTTCCATCTCATTCATTGCTTTGAAAATTCGGAACCAATTTTAATAACGGTCCTAATCGTACTTGTAATGGTGATTCTAGAACCTCCTTCCAAACAGAATCCCAATTATTCTCTTCCATGGTATTTGCTTTGAGCGTGGGCCAACGCCACAGCAATCTCTTGTCCATGTCCTGACTGTTGTGAGTGCCATGTGGAAGAATTCGGACTCCTAAGGCCACAAACATTGTAATAACATTCCACTGTATTATGGGTGTTGGCTGTGCAAATTGCACACCATTTCTGATTCATTGCGCACTCTTGAGCGGCATGTCCCGAATTTAGACATTGAGTACACCACAGCTCCTTCAGACTTTTAACCACTGCAGAAGATTCCACCAATCTGGATGGAACACCTTTTCCTTGACACTGGGATTTTTTCCGAGGTGCTTCCTCTGATTCTTTCACCGAACCACTGTTGCCTGAATCTGAGGATTCTGAGTCAGCACTCTCCGACTCCAAACTATCACTGCCACTTCTCTGAGATTTACGATGAGATTTCTTGTGATCCTTTTTCTTTGATTTCCTTGGTCTAAAGCCTCTCCTGCTACAACAGCCCTTGCAATAACATTATCCAGTGGAGTGGTTACCTTATCCACTATTGCGATAGCTGTTCTGAAATCCTTATTGAGTCCTCACAAAACATAATCATTCAACATCTTGGCTGCTGGCCGTTGTGCTTGAGGTACCTACTGCAAAAGCATCCGGAACTTCGCAGCATAATCCTCCATTGGCAACGACTTTTGATGCAACGTCCGAAGCTTTTCCAAACATTGAGGGACCGTATTTTCCGTTCTGAATTGACGCAAGAACGCTCTGGACCCTTTGACATACGTTTGAAAGTGATCATCAAGATACTCCATTTTGCAGCTTTCCCTAAAAGTGTGGATTCAAACACCGATTGTTGATGGAGAGGAACCATAGCGCCAGGATGATTTAATCCGTACACTTTATTAAATTGTCACAAATGTGCATCAGATTCTTCCTTTGAAAGACCTCAAAAGTAACTATACTTAATCTGGCCACCCACCAATGGCTGCACCATAGTCCCTTGCCCAACTATACCCCCTCCTGGAAAGAGCTGCCGAACAATAGGAGGCGAGGACGATGGTGGTGAAACCCCGGGACTGCTTACCGAAGTTGGTGGTGGAGCAACATGAGTGGGTGAAAGAGAGCGCATGGCAGGAGGACATGACTGACTACGCGGAGTACATCGTGCATGCCGAATACGCCGACCACACACCGGGCTTGGCAATGGAGACACATGTTCCTCAGCCTGAGGTGTAGAGAAAACGAATTTGTCCAAACCGCCTCTCCTCTGTCCTCTTCCCAAAACTAGAACAATAGGGTCAGGAGGACCTTGCGGCCTAGTGCGCATGCATTCTCACAGCAGGTTGCCCATCGCGCATCGTGGTCACCAGATGTAATGCCTAATGCTCCACAATGGAGCATTAAGCACTACAAGAATGGGTACCCTCACACTTCCTTACATTATATGAACAACAAGGTATATGAAGACAGAATAGAAGACAATACACAAGAACAGAACACCATCTTCTTCATTGATATGTAACAGAACACACAATTACATGAGAATGATAAGTTGATTGCATGAGAGATATCCACAAAGACTGGTATGCCCCATCCTGTCCCATGATATCCCATTAAGAACTGTCCCAAAGCCACATGAACTCCTAGTCCCTAATGTCCGGACATTTGCAAGACCGCAATGTACGGCTTATGCCGTAACATTGATTGTGTTCAATAAAACCTGGTGCCTCTTCGCACTGGTGTGCCTCCTAGAGGTATTTCTTGTGTTTTCTAGTGTATACAGGAATGCATTGCAATAGTTGGGATTTTGAACTTCATGCAATCTTTGTCTAGTTCACCCTTAAAATCGAGCATGATCATCAACACAAACAGGTGTTTCTTGCCCATTATCATTGCCTCTTGTCTTTTTTGTTGGGTATGCAAGCCCGGTAATGGTGTCTAGCCTGCTGTGGGAAACTCCCTTATAGCATGCAGGTGTAATAGTCAGTTTGCATGGCCTTTTTTGGCTTTATATACATTGTAAGGTTTAAGAATCAATCATCAATAAAATATAGCGTGTTCTTTTGTTGCTTCTCTATGTATCGAATCTCTCTCTCTCTCTCTCTCTCTCTCTCTCTCTCTCTCTCTCTCTCTCTCTCTCTCTCTCTCTCTCTCTCTCTCTCTCTCTCTCTCTCTCTCTCTCTCTCTCTCTCTCTCTCTCTCTCTCTCTCTCTCTCTCTCTCTCTCTCTCTCTCTCTCTCTCTCTCTCTCTCTCTCTCGTCCTGCTGCACCGGCACGCCATGGCTCCCCAAAGGTTGCATCCTCCAAAGCTTTTTTCCCTACACATGGTATCAGAGACTAGGTCGGCCGCCAAAGCAGGCAGAAGCCCGCATTCACTATTTCCGCATTAACCAGATGGGCACTCTACTAACACCCTTGTTTACCTGATAGGCTTCACTCTCTCCCTCAATTCTTGGACGATATGATTGCGTTTGGGTTGTGTTCACTTCTCTTCCCCACTCATCTAGAGCCTCAGGAGTTTGTCACCCTTCGGTCAGCCTCTATTTCTAACGCATATATCAAGGGATTTGGTGAACCATGTCATTGGAAGACAAAAGCAACATATAGCACTGTCTTGCAAAGCTGCTGCACTCTCTCTCCTCTTCCACAAGAAAGCTCATTTGAAACTTCAAAAGGCTGAGCTAAAAGATGTGGGAGTATTAGGTCTTGAATCCGAGAGGCCATACATGGTTTCATGTGGAAACTACATGGTGCGAGAGGCTGTTTTTGAAGAAGAATACTAGGCTGCAGCATGGTTGCATGCAAAAATCTACACTGGAGGACAACCTTATTTTTGGTATATCGAGAGCTATCAAAAGATGTTTGCAGAGCAAGAGTTTACTGCTTTAAAAAGGAGGTGTTTGGGAAAACAAGGTCAATGTTTGAAGTGCATTTATCTACTGGCGGGGCTGCTCCAGAGGGACTTTGGAATGAGATTGGAATGATCTCTCGACTCACGTTGGAGAGGGGGAATGTGGGAACACACCCGACACAAAAACAGGGGCCTCTCTATAACTCAGGGTATCCACAACACCCCTATCCTCTCGGAAAACACCTTCAAATATACTCTTTACACTAGCAGACCACCACCTGCTCAATTTCCACTGCTCACACACTCCACAAATCCACCACATAACACACACTTGCTCCCACGGCCTGTCTCCACCCTTACACACTCTCACAACCGCTCAATCTCACTCTCTCACACAAAACACCGTTGATCCGGGGGGCACACACATCCACACAACCGGCACCAAGGGGAAACATGAAAGCAGGAGAAAGAGAAGGGGGGAAGGGGAAACAACATCAAGATGTGGCAACGGTGGCTTTACTTCAAAAAGCATGTACACTGGCTTGCACTACCATCACTATGGCCATTTTTCAAGAAAAAGTTACAAAGGGGTTGATCTATCAGAGGACTCCGCTTTGCAGGCTTCATACGGCACCAAAAAAGGCCTCAATTTGACTAAAATTTGATTTGGAATTTACACTTTCATTGGCCCATTTGGCATCTTTTGGAAGGGGTAGCCGCTTTGCCTTTTTCCTTGTGCTCTCTCTTTCTCTCTTTGTACTTGGGGGGTGCAATAGCGACGTCGCTATTGCCCCTTAGTACTTTCATTTTTTATACTTTTCTTTCATTTTTTACCCCTTTGGGGCTACCATTTTTCACTTCTCTTTTGTTCTAGCTTTGACCCTTGGCCACAGTTTGTCTGGCTTCCACTTTGCTCTTACCTTGGCTTGCCTAGCCGCTTTGCCTTTTTCCTTGTGCTCTCTCTTTCTCTCTTTGTACTTGGGGGGGTGCAATAGCGACGTCGCTATTTCCCCTTGGTACTTTCATTTTTTATACTCTTCTTTCATTTTTTACCCCTTTGGGGCTACCATTTTGCACTGCTCTTTTGTCCTAGCTTTGACCCTTGGCCACCGTTTCTCTGGCTTCCACTTTGCTCTTACCTTGGCTTGCCTCCTGTTGGCCCTTGCCTTCATCCCTGCTGGCCCTCGCTTGGCCGGTCTTGGAATGGCTTGCTTACATCTTTTACTAGGCGGGCCCCTCAGGCCCTCTCTCCTTCTCTCCTTAGGGTCTGCCCCACACTTTGCCACCACGGGATTGCTCCCCTCCTTATGTACTGGCTGACTTTCATTTGCAGGATACTCCTCTTAATAGACACCGGGGAGGGGGGCCATTAGCGAGGTCGCTATTTCCCTCTCCCCCTCAACTCTAAAAGTTTGGGCCTTTGATGGCCGCGGGCACGTGCCCTTGTTGGCGCCTGCCACGTCATCCCTTGGAAATCGTTGCCGCCAGACAGTGTTCCCCCTCACGCAAGCGGGCGTCACCCTGCCCGCCCAAAACCCGCAACAATGCACCCAACAGGGCCGCGCGACACCCAGCGCAGCAGCCCCTCGAGGGTCCGCCATCATCCATTTCCCAACGGAGTTGCCCACCTTTGTGATGCCAATGGGAAGACCTTTATTTGGTCAAATACCCCTGACTCGCGGCATGCAGCTCCCCATGTGGGGTTTCTTCTTCTGCCACGTGGCAGCAGCCCTCCTTTGGGTAGTCTTCATGGTCTTTTTTCCTTATATAAAAAAATCCTTCACACTCATTTGCTTTGGCCCCACTTCACAAGTTTGCCATATTTTACCCAGAGGTCGGTTTCCCAAGCCGCAAAACCCACCGAATTTCCACTGTGCCGATCTCGGGTCAGGAAAGTCTTTCCACCTTCTGCCCGTTTTGAGCCCGCTATCCGAGGCCGTCCGAAAATCAAAGAAATTACCTGCAATGTCTTTCTTAGCACCTGCCACCAACTTCGACTTGCCATATCTTACTGACCAAGAACCCGATTGACGCGCTATCAATTTGTGTTGGCTCCTCATGATGCACACTATTACCAAGAACCTTGGCGAGGCCAAAAAGATGCCAGATGCAAGATCCCCCAATGGGGTCAAGTGGGCTCAGACCCGGCCACCGGGAAAATTTTAATCGACCGTAACTTGCTAACCAGAGCTCCGATTCACAATCCGAGAAGACCAGCATGTTCCACAACTCGAGCACTACACATGTATCCACTGACACCTACTTGGGCTGCCTGTCCCCAACTGCCCTGTCCGTCAGGGATCTACTACACACTCTACCTTTAAACTTCAGTATCTTGCACACTCTACCTTTAAACTTCAGTATCTGCTACACACTCTACCTTTAAACTTCAGTATCTTGCACACCGAGGCTCCATTTGACGAGCCATCTGGACTGGCTTCTAGAGCACGCTGAACACTACATTCTAGAGCACTGACATGGCATCTCGGGTACCTTCATCTGCTATCCTAGTTGAGCCAACGTGGAGCTTTTAAGCCTAAGAAACTACATGGAGCATACACTTCCGCTATCCTTTGGTTGCCTAGGCCTTTGGTACCTGTCCTAGCCTTCTGCACTGCACTTGCCTGCACCCACTTCTTGGTATAGACCATCTCCTAGCTCAAACCAACTTTGGTTGCACCATCATTGCCCAACCCCCTCGTCGAACATTTATGTTCAACCAAAAGCATATGTACAAAACTTTAAAACTGGCACACCAAACTGACAATTAAGAGAACTCGCAAAACCATAACTGTATAGCTATGTACAAAACCTTCATCTCCTTTCTCTTGCACATTGCATGCTTTAGGTGGGTTGCCCACCCCCCTCGACTACAATTTGATGCACCTCGAGCACTAAGTCCCTTTCAAAATATAATTTGAGCCGCACACCATTCACCATGTTCCTAAGAAGCTTGCCATTTGCTCTTACCAACTGATAGGTCCCATTCGAAAAGGCTTTTTGCACTTTATACGGACCTTCCACTTCTTCTTGAACTTTTTCTGGAATGTGAAATCCAGGGTGCTCCAATCTTGAACTGTAGAAGCCTATATCATCCATAAAGACCCTGATAAATCGGCCGAAGTATGGACCAAATACCCTGTTCATCCAATCTTGGAAGGTGGCATATGCATTCACCAGTCCAAACGGCATCCAGCGGTAAGCGAAACAACCCCATGGAGATATGAATGTGGTCTTCAACTGGTCTTCAAGTGCAATCCCTATCTAAAAATCCGTCCATAATCAAGTATCTCTCATGTCCAGCCACATGGTTTAGGATTTTGTCTTGAAATGGCAAGGGATAGTGATTCATCTTGGTCGCAGAATTCAGTGGCTTGTAGTTGACACACACTCTCCATTTTCCATTCTTCTTAGGGGTTATGACCACTGGCAAGACCCACTCTAACTCTTTCACATAGTATATGATGCCTGCATCCAGCAACTTATTGATCTCTTGCCAAAGGGCCTCTTTTTGGATTTCCCCTAGTCTTCTCAGATTCTGTGCTTTAGGCTTATTTCCCTCCTTAAGAACACTCTTGTGCTCTACCCCTTTTGCACCTTGCAAATGCTTGTATTCCATCGTAAATAGATTTTGATAGGAAGCACACAATTGAACATAACCTTCCTTTTTACCTTTGGTTAAATATTCACTCAACATGCTTGAAACCTCCTCTATGCTTAAACCATGAGCTTGAGGCTGCAGACCTTCTTTTTTAGGTGGGGAGTCATCTATGGTGACTCCGAATAAGTCTACATCTATCTTCAGCATGTCATCCTCGCTCTCGTCTACCCAAAATGATTGGATAAGCATTATCCCCTGCTTTCATCACGAAAAAGTCTATAAGGCACTCTATGCCCATCACCTTGACCTTCACATCATGAGCCACACCCAAACATCCGGCCTTAGTATGGCTAGCCATCCTCATGCGCACATTTGACTTGACTACTGCCTTGACTCCCATCCCTTTCATGGCTGCTTCCGTCATGACACAAACCTGTGTTCCACCGTCTATGTAGGCTTGTACCTGCATCCTCTTTTCTATAATCGCATCCACAAGCGGAAGAACGCTGGTGGGGCTACCTACCCTTAAAGCCATGTTTTGCACCACTTGCACACTCCCCTTAGCTCTCGGCAGCTTGGTGCTAACACTTGTGGACCACTGTCTCCTTAGCTTTGGATTCAAAGCTAACAGCTGACCAAAAGTAATGTTTGCCTTTTGATTTTAAACATCACTCACCAGATTGTACTCGGGATAGCCACGCCCTAGCTGGAAATCCGCTTGTTTGATTTTGCAATGCCTCCTTCTTTTGCCAGGCTTGGGTTGCTCTCTACCTTCGTACACCTTCTCTTTGCCTTTGCGAGCTCTGATTTCCTACTCTGTCTCTATCTCCCTCTCAGCTCTTGCTCTCTTATTGGCCAAAACTTCGACATCCTGCCTATCCACCCTAATAATATTCACTCTTGGGACCTCACCTCCGTTTGACGGAGCTGGCTGCACAGGATTCTCTACCGCTTGCTCTCTTGGACCATTGAATTTTCCTTGAACTCGACCTCTACCAAAAACCAGGTAGATGCCTCCTCTTTCTCTTTGTGGTTGAAGACAATCGGGTAGATAGTGCCCCTCTTCTCCGCAATTGTAACATCTACCTGGCAGCGGCCTTGACCTGCCCCTTGCTCCTCTTGGCTGTCCTCTATCCATCACACTGAGCTGCAAATCTTGCATTTTCTCGGACAAATCTTGCACCATGCGCATCCAATTTTGTGACACAATAGCTACACCTCGGTTTCATGATTTTCCTTGTGTATAGCCTCTCTCGGACTTTGTGGTTGAACATGGGCCATCGTCTCATAGCCTGACACACCCTGATCTATCTTCTTCTTTATCTTGCTTCTCTTTGATTGGGCAATCGTCACCGCACCATTGTAATTCTCTGGGCTCTCGAAATCGACTTTCTCTCTCACCTTGGGATGCAGACACGCCATGAACTTATCCAGCTTGAAGTAGTACCCATTAGCCAACTGCATGGCTGTCGCTAGTTCTGCCCAACATTCTTCAAAATGACCCAAAAACAGATTGAACTCTTCACTTACATCTTGCTTAAGCGCCTTCAGCTTTGCATCCATCTCGACTAGGGACGCCTCCTTGTGAAAGTTGTGAAGAAACATCACCCGTAGAGCCGGCCATGCTTGCCTCAACGCTTCATACCATACTTTAGCTTTACCATGCATCACCAAAGGAAAAGTTTGCATTTTGCTATCCTCATTCGACATACGCAATGATAGCATATACAGCTCAAAATCCGACATCCACTCGTCAGGGCTCTCTTCGCCTCTAAAAATCCATCCATAGCTTCTAGCTGCCATGATTTCCAATGCGAGAAACCGCTTCTTTTCGATTAAATGGGAGCAATCAGTGTGCTCCTCCATGGGGGCACCAGAAGATGGAGAGGGGGAATGGGGGAACACGCCCGACACGAACACAGGGGCCTCTATAGATCGGGGTATCCACATCACCCCTATCTTCTCAAAAAACACCTTCAAAAATACTCTATACACTAGCAGACCACCGCCTGCTCAATTTCCACTGCTCACACACTCCACAAATGCACCACACAACACACACTTGCTCCCATGGCCTGTCTCCACCCTTACACACACTCACAGCCACTCAATCTCACTCTCTCACACAAAACATCGTCGATCCAGGCGGCACACACAACCGGCACCAAGGGGAAACATGAAAGCAGGAGAAAGAGAAGGGGGGAAGGGGAAACAACAGCAAGATGGGGCAACGGTGGCTTGATTATACTTCAAAAAGCATGTACACTGGCTTGCACTACCATCACTATGGCCATTTTTCAAGAAGTTACAAAGGGGTTGATCTATCAAAGGACTCCTCTTTGAAGGCTTCAAACGGCACCAAAAAAGGCCTCAATTTGACTAAAATTTGATTTTTTAATGGGGGGGGGCTTTAATTTTGGAATTTACACTTTTATTGGCCCATTTGGCGTCTTGATTTGGCATCTTTTGGAAGGGGTAGCCGCTTTGCCTTTTTCCTTCTGCTATCTCTTTCTCTCTTTGTACTTGGGGGGGTGCAATAGCGACGTCGCTATTGTCCCATGGTACTTTTTTTATTTTTTATACTTTTCTTTCATTTTTTACCCCTTTGGGGCTACCATTTTGCACTGCTCTTTTGTCCTAGCTTTGACCCTTGGCCACCCTTTGTCCGGATTCCACTTTGCTCTTGCCTTGGCTTGCCTCCTGCTGGCCCTTGCCTTCATCCCTGCTGGCCCTTGCTCGGCCAGTCTTGGAATGGCTTGCTTACATCTTATACTAGGCGGGCCCCTCGAGCCCTCTCTCCTTTGGGTCTACCCCCCACTTTGCCACCACGGGATTGCTCCCCTCCTTATGTACTGGATGACTTTCATTCATGGGATACTCCTCTTAATAGACACCGGGGAGGGGGGGCATTAGCGAGGTCGCTATTGCCCTCTCCCCCTCAACTCTAAAATTTTGGGCCTTTGATGGCCGCGGGCACGTGCCCTTGTTGGCGCCTGCCATGTCATCACCTGGAAATTGCCGCCTCCAGACAGTGTTACCCCATCACGAGGGCGCGCACCACCGCGCCACCCTGCCCGGCCAAAACCCGCAACAATGCGCCCAACAGGGCTGTGCGACATCCAGCGCAACACCCCCTCGGGTGTCCACCATCATCCATTGCCCAAAGGAGCTGCCCACCTTTGTGATGCCAATGGGAAGACCTTTCTTTGTGTCAGATACCTCTGACTCGCTGCATGCAACTCCCCATGTGGGATTTCTTCTTCTGCCATGTGGCAGCAGCCCTCCTTTGGGTAGTCTTCATGGCCTTTTTTCCTTATATTTAAAAAACCCTTCACACTCATTTTCTTTGGCCCCACTTCACAAGTCTGCCATATTTTACCCAAGGCCGGTTTCCCAAGAAGCAAAACCCGTCAGATTTCCACTACGCCAGTCTCGGGTCAAGAAAGTCTTGCCGCCTTCTGCCTGTTTTGAGCTCGCTATCCGAGGCCGTTCGAAAATCAAGGAAATTACTTGCAATGTCTTTCTTAGCACCTGCCACCAACTTCGACTTGCCATATCTTACTGACCAAGAACCTGATTGACGCGCTGTCAATTTGTGTTGGCTCCTCATGATGCAACTATTATCAAGAACCTTGGCGAGGCCAAAAATGTGCCAGATGGTAGATCCTCCAACGCGGTCAAGTGGGCTCAGACCCTGCCCCCGGGATAATTTCAATCGACCATAACTTGCTAACCAGAGCTCCAATTCGTAATCCGAGAAGACCGGCATGTTCCACAACTCGAGCACTACACATGTATCCACTGACACCTGCTTGGGCCACCTGTCCCCAGCTGCCCTGTCCGTCGGGGATCTGCTACACACTCTACCTTTAAACTTCAATATCTTGCACAACGGGCTCTGTTTGACGAGCCGTCTGGACCGGCTTCTAGAGCACGTTGAACACTACATTCCAGAGCACTAACTTGGTATCTTGGGTACCTTCATCTGCTATCCCATTTGAGCCAATTGGAGCTTTTTTAGCCTAAGAAACTGCATGGATCATACACTTCCACTATCCTTTGGTTGCCTAGGGCTTTGGTACCTGTCCTAGCCTTCTGCATTGCACTTGCCTGCACCCTTTGCTTGGCATACACCATCTCCTAGCTGAGACCAAGTTTGGCTGCACCAATGTTGCGGGATCGGGTAGTTGGTACTCTTGATGATACCACATTAGGTACGATAGGTTTGGAATCAACAAGCTCAATGAAACCAAGATTTTTGGCTACCTACTTGATCAGTGCATGCAAGATAGCATCAATGCCATGACGTATGAATATGGAAACTCTTTGAAGACTATGTTAACAGTTGTATTTTACTAATTTAGTGTCATAAGTATGTTTGTTGGTTTTGTTTATTGTCAAACACAATCCTATACTTCTTGTCAAAGCCTTGTTTTAGCCTCTTAGTTGTCGGTTATTATCATGCTAAAAACTTTGTATGGGTTATAGACACTGCCACATAAAAAGTGGTAAGACCACCCTTTATATTTTGGTCGACTGTCTCACGCTGATGGTTGTTTGAGGGAAGTACACACACACACACACACACACACACACACCTATGCTATAGTCAAGGGGCGGACTTCTACTCATGGTTTTAGGTGAATGAACTATGCCATGGTCTGTCTATCTTGAGTCCATTGTCAGTAATTTGGGCTTGAGGGGGGGGTTGTTGGGCATGAAAGCTCGGTAATGGTGTCTAGCCTGTTGTGGGAAACTCCCTTATATCATGCAGGTGTAAGAGTCAGTTTGCATGACCTTTTTTGGCTTTATATACATTGTAAGGTTTTAGAATCAATCATCAATAAAATATAGCGTGTTCTTTTGTTGCTTCTCTGTGTATCGAAGCTCTCTGTCTCTTTTTTCTTGTCCTGCTGCACCGGCACGCCATGGCTCCCCAAAGGATGCATCCTCCATAGCTTTTTTCCCTACATTTTTTAGCATCCATGTTTGTCTGCTTTAACAGTGATTGGTAGCACAGTATTTAGTACATTTTCTTAGTATTAAACATTAGATTCAATACATTTTTATTTCATAGTCCCTTGTCTAGGTTTATGAATCAAGAAGTCTAACTAAGCTAGTTTAACCAAGTTAGGCGTTAGAGATCTTCTCTTAATACCATGGGGAATGCCTTCATAATAAACAAGGGTTACTTTAGGTTCTTAATCCGATTTAAGCAGCATTGTGTGCAATGTACTAGGGCTTCCTAGTGGGCTTGGTCCCTATTGACCTTTAGCTTAATTATTATAAAGGGAGTTTACTAGTGTGATGAGCCTGGCATGGGCGATAGTGTCAATATGACCCCCCAAAGTTACAAGATTGAAAAGCAATGAGAAAACAAACAAAAACAAAAGTGCAAAGAATGTAAAATCTTAATTTGGTACTTCACTACATGTATTGCCTATGGTACAAGAGCCCTAGAGGTTCCCAATGTGGGCGCTTTTTCTTGAAAAGCAAAAAGCCCAAGGCATACAAAATAAGGACACACATCAAAAATCGAATTAATGTGAAAAAACTTTGGGGGGTCAAAGAAAAGTGAATAAGTCACGTAATGATTTCATGAGCAATTCCTTTTATCATAGCTTAAGTACAAGGTTTTCTAGGTATTGCCTCTAGTAAGCCCTCAAACATGAAATACTTTGCTCTCGCGATTAAAGAACTTAATTGACCAGAGAGAATTGAAATTCTTGCCCATGGTATTAATAGTTGACCTCTAATGCCTCTCGGCGACCCCAGACTTGTTTAGTTTTTGACCTTAATAACTGCTTACGCGTTTGATTATATTACAATTTAATGTTTACTGCTAACAAATTGTTTAATATTGTGTTACCAATCGATTTGTTTTCCTACAACTGCATATGCTTTTTAATTGTATATGAAATGCAATTATTGTGCCAATTTTGGTTCATTTTGCAATGATTGAAGAAGACTAAGGACATTCCATCTCAGATGCTCTTCCACCTCGACCAACGGGCTTCATCTCAATAGCTTTTGAGGAAGCAATGTACATTAGGAAAGGGGGCATGTTAACCCTCACAGATGGACACCTTATTATTTATTTGATTGAGTCATGGACCAAGCTTGTCGGTCCAATAGGTGTGTAAATGATTGCCGATGAGAGACACACCACTTATCTTATTTTTACAGTAGTTTTGCAACAATCGGCCACTATAGGCACCCATCTGTGAAAGGTTTAAACTCTTATAAAAGGTCCATTTGACCTAAAAATCCTCATTCTTTGAGGTGCAAGCTAGGAAGTGCTCTTGCTCCATCTTTGTCTCCTTCTCCTTCGTGTGCTCACGTGTGTATGTGTGTGTGTGTATGCTTGAGAGAGAGAGAGAGAGAGAGAGAGAGTGAGAGAGAGTGTGTGTGATCGAGCATTGCAACGGCATTGGTGACAGCGGAAGCTCCTTCTTCTTCGCAGTGCAGAATCCTTCAAGACGGACACATTGAGCAATGAGTAACACACCCCTGCTCCTTTGAGCTTTCTAGGATCTTCTAGTTGTAGCTTGCAGCCATTTGTGGCTCGCACATAGTGCACAGGTAAGTTCCCAGCCTCCAACACATGCAGCAAAGCGCACACTGGTACGAGAATAAGAGGAACGCACTAATCATTAAAAAAATGAAATTCACTATCATTAGTGTAACACTTTACAGACTAGGCATTGATGGTGTGCTTCACAGATGTGTGCCAATGAGAGGAAGGATGGAAGTGATCACCAAAGCTCATAATGGAGATGTTGGAAGGCACTTTTCAATTGATATCACATATAAGAACATCCTTCATGCATGAGTATGGTGGCAAACTATGATGGCTGATGTGAGAGCTTTCTGAAAAACATGTGATATTTGCCCAGGAATGGGGAGGCCAAAGGAAACTGATATGATCTCACTGACTTGAGTGTATCCACTGGAATTTTCATGAAATGGGGTATGGATTTTATGGGGCCATTCAAGAAAGTAACTCTAAGAAAGAATAAGTATATTGTTATGGCCACCTGTTATGTCAGCAAGAGGGTTGAAGCAAAGGACTTGCTGGACAACACTGCTAAGTGAACAACTACATTTTTGTATGAAAACATTTAAAAATGTAGATATGGATGTCAAGTAGAAATAGTTTCAAATTAGGAAACACACTTTATTGATGAAACTTTAGATATTGACTGAGATGTTTTCAGTAAAGCACCATAAATCCACATTGTATTATCCTAGGTGCAATGGACAAGCAGAGAGAAGCAATAAAACCATTAAGATTATCCTCACCAAGATAGTTCAGAAGAACCACACAAGTGGGACAATAAGCCTCATACAGCTTTATGGGCCTATATAACTGTCTACAAGGTTACTACTGGCCTACAAGTTTTTTTCTATGGCACACATGCAGTATTACCAATGGAATTTTCTATTCCCAATTTGAGAATGGCAGTTGAATATGGAATGGACTTTAATCAAAATTTGAAGCAGAGACTCGATGAGATTTTACAATTGGATGAAATCAGCTAGAGGGTCATGTTAGAACAGGAAGTAATCTAGCAAAGGAGGAATCACTGGCATGACAATAAGACTAAGGTCAAGAGAATTTAGATAAGGTGATTTGGTACTACTTTATCGGTCCAAGTTGGGACTCCAGAAACCAAATTTGAAAATAGCTTGGTCAAGATCCTATAAGCTAGTGGATTGGGTGTTCTTCAATGGTATGATAAGACTCATATATTTGTCAGGGTTGTTGTTTTTAGGAGTATAAAATGGGGCCAAGACTAAGCTATACTATGCCAGAATAGAGAAAATTCCAGTAGAACTAGTACCAGAGGTACCACCTGAATCAAATGATGAACCCTTGAATTTTTTCATATCAAACCAGTGGAGAAAATTATAGAACTTGTGTAGAATCAACCTCAGACTAGTCCCAAATTCGATAAGCCAGTTCAGAACCAATGGGACAATTTAGTCACATCACCTAACAATCACCAACAAAAAATAAATGCCACAATCATACGAAAGATCTTGTTAGTAATAAAGATTATAATGCAGCAATGCATGTGTGACATGCCACAAACGGTGCACATCATTTCAAGACAACCAAGGAGTGGTGCATTCATGGAACATTTGCGTATAACTATGCAAAGGGTACGCCCATTTTCACTTTACTCACAAACTCGTGTGCCGCTTGCATCACCGCTTGCAAAGATTTCCTCAAGCTTGCAATAGAAAGCCTCTTCGCGCCACACAATTACACCCTCAACAGTTGCAGCAATGATACCCAAAACTCCTCATTGCTCTGTGTACGAGTCTTTTACCACAAGTAAGTCTTCTTATAGACAAACTTGCTTGTTTGATTCATGTATGGGCAGACAAAAAACTTCACAAAAAATGCAAGCGGCATTAGACACCATGACTACAGAAGCAGAGAGTTTAAAAGCCTCAATAGCAGAAGCCATAGGAGTGGCAGTGCACAGTAAGATTGCCAAATACGTGTTTTAAGAGAGGGAGTAGAATCTGTTAAAACTATGGTGCCTAGAGGTGGTGGTAGAGGCCACAACATTACCCATTGATGCAAGAATCACACAACAAATATTAGCTACATATCAAGCTGACAAGGGCACAACAGTGGTGAATGGTAGAACACTGGAGCTGACAACGAGTGATTTGGCTCACGTGTTCAAAATCCTAGATGCACCAAAACCCACACTAGCCACAACTAATGAAGTTAGCAAATTTTTGAAGGACAGCAATTTGGCTAGAAGAACCTCAAGGGTGGTGCATAGGGAATTCTAGTAGCTCAACTAGAAAGCACTTCAATGTATTGATTCATTGCAAAAACCATTAGCCTAAAAAAAAACCAAACGTATCTCTTTGAAAAATTGTTTGCCATGCTGCTAGCCAAGATCTAGAACCCAGAGACCAGTATCAGTATTATTCAGTTTCTTTATACCAGCATGGTGCAATAGACAAATAAAGCCAAATCAAGAAATTTGTTCAAAGCCTGGTATGTATGTCAATTCCTCTATTGGGCAGACTTGGCTCCAATACACGTCAATGTTCAGACACTCTGAGATAATATGACTAAGGATATGGCACCAAATATCACAGTGACATCCTCTAAAGAAACAAAAACAGAAATAGGGAAAATAGCCAAGATCAGAGCTAAGTAAACAAAGGACACTGCGAAACAGCAATATGAGGGCAAAGGAAAAGAGAGAACGCAAACTGGGGCAAAACGACTAACAACCCAGAGAGCAACTGGGTCACCTAACAAAAAGTAGAAAACAATGGATTTTCTGAAAGGATTTAAGGCCAAAGCACAAAAGACAGTAGGTACTGAGAAGCCTCTAGCAGACACAATGGATCTTCTAAAAGGTTTTAAGGCCAGATCACAAAAGACAGTAGGTACTGAGAAGCCTCCAGTAGACACAATGCAAAGACAAGAAGGAGGGCAACCAAAAACACAAGACTATTGATAAAGAGACCAACACTGAACAAGCTCAAACCAACACCATGCCTGAGGACAACCAGGCATAAAGTAGTGGCTCAGAGCCTACCCAAACCCAAATGCCCATAGTGAAACTGGACAAGCTATAGTGTCTACAATAGCAACTTCTCAAGGACAGACTGGTCATGAAGAAACCAGATCGCATTGCATTACCATATGCTTTCCCAGTGATACTGTATGAAATAGACCACATCAATCCATATACCATCACACAAGCATGCACTATGGCAATCCAATCTGACTGGAACACCATCGTCAATTCCAAAGGCCAGATGATGGAAGCCTAGGCATCAATTTCCAGCTCAAAGGTGGAAAATATGAAAAAAAACCTTGAAGAAACTCAAGCTAAGCCAGAAAAGATCAAAAAGCAAAAAGTTGGGTGGATGCAACAAATCTTAGAATTACAACTTCAACAACAACACCACAACAAAGAAGTGCAGGGCCTCCGAAAAAATATAGTTAAAGTAACTGATGCAAATAGGGTGTCGGAGGAGGAGAAAGGAATTGCTCAATAAGACACTGACAGATTCAAAATATTGTTGGAAGAAAAACAAGAAGACTACAAGAATCTGTACTAGAAACATCATGTTAGAAAGGATTCTATAATGGAGAAATATATTTATCATTCTCTGGTATTGATAATGGATAAAAATGGCAATCTAACTTTGAATGTGATTGATCTAGAAAATGTCATTGAATCTTGAAATCATAGTCATCCTTGACTATGGGGTAGGGAAAATAAATTCATAGCTAGTCCTGTTGCTTTGGGTAGAGGATCCCTTTTTACCTGAATTCTTCCATAGTTGAAAGGGTTAGCTATTGCAAGCATGTCTTTCATAGTAGATTGGCAAGGTCTACTAGATCTGTGAGAGACTAAGCTACTACAAGCTCATTTATGATACGCATACACTTAAAACTTATGAACATTTAAAAGAAATCTTAAAGTCAAAACAAGACAAAATTCTTTATAGAATATACTTGCTCATACCTGACTGCACGGGATATATTTATCCTTCCTTGACTTATACTTATGACTGAGATAACTACTCAATTACCCTTGCTCTTTTATGAACTTTTCCTCTTTTGGTCCCAAGCCTTGACATGTTGGTACATTAGCATTTAATCAAGTTCACTTGTCCTCTTTTCATTCCTTGGACTTAAGTGGCCAATCTAAGTTGGAAAATACTTTTAGAAGATTAGAAATTTTATATCCATGGCAACACACAATGTCTAAATGTTGTACCCATTTTTTCACGTTGGAGAGGAGGAATGGGGGAACAAACTTGGCACAAACACAAGGGCCTCTCTATAGCTCAGTGTATTCACAACACCCCTATCCTCTCAGAAAACACCTTCAAAGAAACACTTTACACTAGCAGACCATTGTTTGCTCAACTTCCACTGCTCACACACTCCACAAACCACCACACAAGGTACACCTGCTACCATTGCCTATCTCCACCCTTACACACACACACACTCGCTCAATCTCACTCTCTCACTCAAAACACCGTCGATCCGGGGGGGGGGGGCACACACTTCCACACACCCGGCACCGAGGAGAAACATGAAAGCAGGAGAAAGAGAAGGGGGGAAGGGGAAACAACAGCACAGGAGGCAACTGTGTCTTGATTGCACTTCAAAAAACATATACAAAGGCTTGCACTGCCATCACCATGGCCATTTTCAAGCAAAAGTTACAAAGGGGCTAGCTTGCTAGAGAACTCCACTTTGCAGGCTTCAAACGACGCCCAAAAGGCCAGGAAAAAAGCCCTTAATATGATCCAATTTTGACTTTTATAGGGGGGGCCTTTAATTTGAGAATTTGCACTTTAATTGGTCCACCTAGCACCTTGAATTGGCATTTTTTGGGAAAGGGGCACCGCCTTGCTCTATCTGCTCTCTTCTTCTCTCTTTTGCACTTGGGGGGGGGGGGGGGGATTAGCGATGTCGCTATTGCCCCCTAGCTTTCTAATTTTTTATTTTTTATCTTTCATTTTTTTATTTTTTATTTTTTATCTTTCATTTTTTTACCCCTTTGTGGGCTTAACTTTACACTCCCCTATATGCTTGACTTTGACTCTCTCTCTCTCTCTCTCTATCCGACTCTTCTATCACCTCTTTCTTCTTTTCTTCTTTCCATTTGCTCCTATTTGGTCCAACTTCAACCTTTTCATTTTGCTTATGCTCTTTGCTTGGAAGGCCTTCTCCTTTTGGCTTTGACCTTTATGTGGCCTTCGTTTTTGCTTGGCCAATTTTGCCGGGATGGCCCTTCCTACCACTCACGCTGTGGGACCCTCCCTTTGCACCCACTTTTTGGCTCGGGCCTTCTCCTCATTGCTCACGGGATCACCCTCTTCCATGCAAGGAGGGGGCAATAGCAAGGTCGCTATTGCCCTCCTTCACTTCAAAAGCTTGGGGCCCCAAGGGCCACAGGATCAACGCCACGTCATCAACATTACCAACCACCGGTTGTCGCCACTAGTCCCAGCAAGCGCCACCGGTGCAGAGCAGCCGCCGCTCACTCCACCCAAAACTGCCGCGATGTGCCACCAACCGCCCATGCAGCGTCTGCGGGGCCCGGCGCCATAGCCAACAACTCACGGAGCTCCAAGCTCTCCACCTCTTCTCGTGTGCTAATGGGGGCTCACGGCCCAGCCCATATACACCCAAATCCCGGCCTCCCTCAGCGCATGTGGGACCACCGCAATGCCCCGTGGCAGCCCTATGGGCGGTCACCTTTTGAATGCCTCTAAACTCCTTAAAAATTCCCCCCTCATCTTAACTAAAAAAGGCTTTCCTTGCTTGCATGGGATGCCTTGCCATACTTTGCTCTTTTACCCAATGGTCGCGTCGCAAAGCCATGCCGGATCTTCACTGTATCGGGCCCGTGCGATGCAAACCTAGCTGCCCTTTGACTTCTCTGAGTTCGCCGTCCGAGGCCGCCAAAAAACGGGAAATGCATCTGCATGCACTCAACCGACAAACGCTCCTTTTTTCTCCGCATTGTAACTCGATGCTCGGGGCTCAGAATCACGAGCCACGACTTCATGCGGACTCCACACAGCACGACCTATCTGTTTGAACTTTGTCGAGGCCTAGGAAACACCAGATTGCACATTCCTCAAGGCGGGCAAGTGGGCTCAGACCCGGCCCCCGGAAAATCTTCAACTGACCATATCTTGCTAATCAGAGCTCCGATTCGCAATCTGAAAAGAGAGGCATGCTCCATAATTCAAGCTCTACACATGTATGCACTGACATCAGCCCGCGCCACCTATCCCCAGCTGCCCTGTCCATCGGGGATCTGCTACGCACTCCAACTTTAAACTTTAGTATCTTGTCCACCTGGGCTCCGTTTGACGAGCCGTCTAGATCGGCTTCTAGAGGACGTTGAACACTACATTCTAGGACACTGATTTGGCATTTCGGACACCTTGACCTGCCATCCCATCTAGACCATCTTGCAGCACTTTTGGCCTAAAAATTGCATCAGGCATACTTTCACGCTATCCTTTGGCTGCCTAGGGCCTTGGCACCTGCCCTAGCCTTCTGCACTCCACTCAACTGCACCCTTTTTGCCTAGCATAGACCACTTGCTAGCTTCGACCAACTTTGGCTGCACCATCATTGCCTAGTCCCCTCGTCGAACATTTATGTTCGACCAAAAGCATATGTACAAAACTTTGAAATTGGCACACCAAACTGACGATTAAAAGCACTAACAAAACCATAATTGTATGTACAGGCTATGTACAAAACCTTCATCTCCTTCCTTTCACACCCTACATGTTTTAGGTGGGTTTCCCACCCCCCTTGACTATAATTTGTTGCACTTCAGGCACTAGATCCCTCTCGAAATACAGTTTAAGCCGCACACCATTCACTCTGTTCCTAAGAAGCTTGCCATTCGCTCTTACCAGTCCCATTTGAAAAGGCCTTCTTCACTTTATATAGACCTGTCCACTTCTTCTTAAACTTCTTTTGGAATGTGAAATCCAGGTAGCTTTCGTACTTCATGACCAGGTCTCCTTCCTCTATCTTCTTGTACGACAGGTTCTGATTGAACTTGGCAACCCGCTTCTCCCTCTGCTTCACATAGTAGTCTGTCGCTGCCTCTCTGTCCATCTGCAAAGCCTCCAAACTGGTTATCCGATCTTGTAGAACCCCTTGTTGAGTGGCATTGACACGCCACTAGTTGTGCATGTACTGGAAACACGGCCTCCTTACCATAGAATAGCTCGAATGGAGTGAAGTTTGTAGCCACTTTATAGGATGTTCTATATGCCCACAAACACTTCTCTAGATTTGCTTCCCACTCAGCTTCCTGCTTGTATACATACTTCGTTAACATCTTGACAATTTCACCATTAGCACTTTCGACTAGACCATTGCATTGGGGGTGATAGGGAGAGGAAAACCGATGTTGAATCTTCAACTTCTCTACTAATGCGCTCATGAGCTTTCTTCTAAACCCCTGACCCCTATCAAAAACTAATACCCATGTGTGTGCGTATGTCGCACGTGTCAATGCAAGGAACTTGCCGATACACCGCGTGCGAGCCACAAATGGCTCCAAGCACACAACAAGCTTAAACTAGTAAGCTCAAAGATGACGATGGTGTGTCACTCACTGCTCTACGCTTGCTTCGTGGAGGATTCCTCGCCGCGAAGAAGAAGGAGACGCCGCTATGCCGCGCTCAACCGCTTCACCGCCGTCACGCCGTCGCAATGCTCGATCGCTCTCTCTCTCTCTCTCTCTCTCTCTCTCTCTCTCTCTCTCTCTCTCTCTCTCTCTCTCTCTCTCTCTCTCTCTCTCTCTCTCTCTCGCATACACACACACACAAGGAGATGAAGAAGAAGAAGATGGAGATGGAGCAAGAGCACTCTTCTATTGCACAAATGAGAGAATGAGTGAATTTTAGGTTTAGTTGACTTTTATATGAGCTCACCCCATTCACACTTGGGCGCCCATGCTTAGCCAACTAATCCCTTGAATGTTCCAGTTAGAGTGCGCCTCTCATCGACGTCGATCACTCTTACCCTTTTCCTATTGGACCGACGAGTCATGTACCTGACTCTACCAAGTAAATAATACAACTTCCATCGTAGGTTACAACGTTCTTCGTAGGTGATAGGGTGTCCGTGAGCCGTGAGGGTTAACATGCCCCCCTTCTTGATGTAGATTCCGTCCTCGGAAGCTATTGAGTTGAAGCGCGTTCGTCGATGTGGAAGAGCTGTTGAGATGAATTTCCTTAGCCTCCTTCAGTCACTGCAAAATCAAACAACATTGGCACAGTAATTGCATTCTCATAAGCAATTAAAAAGCATATGCAGTTGTAGGCAGACAATTCGATTGGTAACAGAATGTTAAACCATTTGTCAGCAATAAACATTGAATTTCAATATAATCAAATGCATAAACAGCTGTAAAGGTAGAAAATTAAACAAGTATGGGGTCGCTAATTTAATGGTCGAAAGACACTAGAGATCGACTATTAATACCATGGGTAAGCTTCTTAATTTTCTCTGGTCAATTAAGTTGTTTAATCGCAAGAGCCAAGTATTTCATGTTCGAGGGCTGACTAGAAGCTATACCTAGAAGACCTTGTAGTTAAGCTACGATAAAAGGAATTTCTCATGAAATCATCGCCTGACTCATTACCTTTTCTTTGACCCCCCAAAGTCTTTTCGCAGTGATTCAATCTTGATGTATGTGCTTATTTTGTATGCCTTGGGTTTTTTGCTTTTCAAGGAAAAGTGCCCACACTGGGAACCTCTAGGGCTCTAGTACCATAGGCGATACATGTGAGTGAAGTACCAAATCAAGCTAAGATTTCTCTTCCAGTTTAAGATTTTACATTGTTGCACTTTGATTTTTTGTTTGTTCGTTTTCAGCATTTAATTTTGTAACTTTTGGGGGGTCATATAACTGTGTTACACCTCCTCAGGCTCATCACACAAGTAAACTCCCTTTATAATACTTAAGCTAAAGGTCAATAGGGTCAAGCCCACTAGAAAGCCCTAGTACATTTCAAACAATGCTGCCTAAATCGGATTAAGAACCTAAGTAACCATTGATTATTAGGAAGGCATTCCCCATGGTAGTAAGAGAAGATCTCTAACACCTAACTTGGTCAAACTAGCTTAGTCAGACTGCTTGATTTTTAAATCTAGACAAGTGATTATGACAAAAAATTCATTGAATTTACTGTTTGGTACTAAGCAAATGCGCTGAATATTATGCTACCAATCACAATCAAAGCAGACAAACATGGATGCAAAAAGATAAGGGGCAATGCTAATGGACAAGAAACACCTGTTTGTGTCGATGGTCGCGCTTGATTTGAAGTGTGAATGAGAGAAAGATCCCATGAAGGTCCAAATCCTAACCACAGCAACACGTTCCTGTACACACTAGGAAACACAAAGAATACCTCTAGGAGGCACATCAGTGGGAAAAAAGAACTTTGGTAATCACTCAACTCTAAAACAGAAACACTCCTATCATACTAATCTTACCTACCCTCCATTATTCGAGTGACGAGGATCAAAGGTGTTTTATGGCATAGGTTTCTGTTTCAGTGTACTGGATGTGAATGTGTAGGTCTGAGTCAATGTTTTGACTTTAATTGTGCATACTCGTTTGCTAATTGCTCTTGCTCTTTATTTTTTTGTTTTTATGAGTATAAGGATATATATATATATATATATATACATTCCCTAAGATTGGAGATTAAGAGGTCAGGGAAACAAGGTTGAGAGGGGAGTGAGTGATTGATGACTGTCAGCAAACACACCCCCCTTCCTTGGGTAGATCATATCTTATGAAATGTGATCGTCACCCTTTGAAACCAATTGTTCTAGTTGGTACTAGGTGAGGATTTTTGCCAGTAGTTTTCTATTACCTTAGGTGCCTCGTCAAGTTGCAAGGGTGGTAAGGTACTCTCCCAGGATCGGACTTGAAGTGGTTCATCATGTGATTCTTGAACACTGGGAGGTGTGGATTTCTTTGTAGCTTTATGGAGGTCCACTATTATAGGTGGAGGTTGTGGAGAAGCTTTTACCTCTATGGATGCATTACATGAGGAGCTAGAAGCTTCATGGGACTCCCCCCTTCCTGAGCTAGGTGGAACAAATTGTTCTTTCTTTGGTACCCAAACTAGCTCTGGAGCGGGTGTGTCCCATTCCATGATTTTTTCCTTTCCACGATCTTCAATTTGTTTTGGAGCCACAGGATTGAGCTCACATGGGCCCGGTGACAAGTAAGAACACAATCTACGTTTTGGCACCCAGATTTGATCATTTCCTTGATAGTAGCAACACAATATTTTCTTACATTTCTTGGAGCGAGTGGGACGTTTCTTACAAGGCTTTTGTTTTTTAGAACTAGCTATGGTCGCTAAAGAAGCTTTAGGGACCCACTTGTATGTTTTCTTCATTATATTGGGATGAGTCTTGTCAGAAGCTATCAAAGCATTGCTTGTAGCATATTTAAGGGTACGGGCATTTCATCCCCCTCAGGTGTTACCCAGGTTGTTCCCCTGTTTCCCCAAGTGTCTATGGTTGCTGCTAGGTGGACCCAATCCACATTGTTTGACTCAGTCATCCCAGGTAGTACATCCATATAAGGAGAATCTTCCCCAACATTAGTGTCCGCTTTACACGTGTAACAATACTACAATGGGGCCGAGTGAACTGTGGTGTCAGATCTATGATCAATTATAAATTTTTTTCCTAGATGATGTGCTCGACCAATCACAAGATCCACTCCAATGACAGAATCTTGGAACTGCAAGTAGACATGGTTTTTAGACCAGTCATGCACCATCTTTGCTTCCCTCATGAAAGGACGTCCAAAGATCATCTCCGATGCCATAGTGTGTCTGGAGAAATCCATAACAATGAAGGTAATCCTTATTTTATGTCCAAAGACCTTGATCTTGAGATCTTCTAGCATCCCAATAGATTTAAAAATGGACCCATTAGCCATCTTCACTACTATGGTTGTGGTCACAAGGTGAGGTCTTCCCATAGTTTCCCAGCAATTTTTAGTCACAATGCTAACCCCAACGCCACCACCAAGGATTCCATTCACAGTTAATCCCTTAGTAATGATTGGTATGGTCGCATTGGATTCATCACCCTCAAAGTATTGTCCCAGCTTGTTAACAGGTATTTCTATAACAAGGTTCTCATCTAGGTTGGGATGTGGATCTATGTATTCCTCCTCTATTGGCATCTCCCCAGCTCCATCCATCTGTGCAAATTGTGGTAGCCCAAACTTCAGTTCTCCATTGAGGAAGGCTCGAAGAGCTGAGACTAGCTCAGGGTCTTTATATAGTTTGGACATGATGGTGGTTCTAACTTCTGAAGACATGAAATCCATCAATTTGGCAATGTTTAACGGCACCTTTTGGACTTCAGTCCCTTGACGTGGGAAAGATGGGATCTCCATTTCTTTGATAGGATCAAGTGGTCCCTCTGTAAACATTCTTTCCATCAAGAAGTGAGTACACCCACTTTCCCATGACTTTAAGTCACTTTCTTCTTGGATGACACTAGGTATGGCTAAGGGTGTATGGTCTTGGTGAGGTTGTTGTTGCGTAGGGAACACGGTATCTGTAATATGGATCTGCCTAGGTGCTGGTTCTAGATCCCTTTAGGTATCTTCTACCAAACTCCTTAATTGCTTGACTCGCTCAATCTCCTCTGTAGGGTTTGGATAAGTTCCTATCTTCTTCTTGGATCCTGCCCATTGTGGCTCATGAAGATCTTCCTTGTTGGTTTCTATCTTAGTGGTCATTTTGGTCTCCATGGTTTCTCCTGAATGAGAATCCTCTTCAGTGTCATTCATATATACGGGGTCGTCACCGGTCCCTATGTTGGTCTTTGAACTGGGGTCTGACTTCGCTGCTTTTTGCGATCTCTTTCTTCGTTTTTTCTTCTTTTTCTGAGATTGGGCAATTGATGCCGTGTCTCTTTCCTCAAGGATATAGTTTTGTTTTTGGAGCATCGATCATGTGAGTATGATTACTGGTACCACGGGTGTACTTGGTGATGGCTCCTCGGTAACTTCAATCAAGTTTAATGGCGTGATCTTTGGTGCATTTGGATTATTTGGACATTGGGCAATCAAATGATCTATGCCACATCGATTACACATGAGTATCGGCATTGTAGATGTGCTCGCTTGATTGGTTTGCATTAGTGTGGCATTCTTTTGTAGCCTAATAGGACACTCGGCTACACGATGTGGACCTCCACACTCATAGCATTGAAGAGGTGGTCTCTTAGCAGTGTAATTGATATTTTGGCCTCTTGCCGCAAGAGCAGCTACTTGATATACAAGTTTGACTTGTCCCCAACAGTCCTCCATGTAGTATTGTGGACTTTCTTCAAGCACATCCATCCCATAGGCAATATTAGGATCTATATCTTCCTCACAGCCTTCCAAACAAGAAATAGATGACTCACAACCCACTTGATTCACAGAAGTGATTCTCGGATGTGGTGGTTGCGGTCCTAGCACTGGAGGTGGTAAGGGTGTTGTTTGAACAACATTTTGGGCCCTAGGGACCATGTGTTGTGCTGTTTGTTCAAGAGGTGGGGCCGGCATCAATGTAGGCACTTGAGGTGTGTCTGTCCATGCTAAGGTTGGTCTATTGGCCATCGTGCGCTTAAATACTATGCAACCCTTAGCTTGATGACCATACCTCCCATAGGCATTGCAGTTCCCATTGAATTTTACTCTAAAAGTAGGGCATTCACTGGTATTATGCGGTCCATAGCATACTGAGCACCATTGTTTCTCCCTTCTTGGATACATATGATTGTTCTGCGGAGCAGGATTGTCTCTAAGAATCTCTTGAATAGCCTTGTGAGATCTGCTAAAGTCATCTCAGATATCTTTGGCTCCTTAGCAATAGGCTTTAGGGTCATTGGTTGATGCCCTGATGCTTGTGAGCTAATAGATTTAGACTCAACAGACACTCTTTCTCCTTGAATCATTAAATTATCCTCCAATTGGATCGCATTGGTGGTGACTGCTTCCCAAGTGGTGATACCTCTAATGACTAGGCTATTGTAGATATCCTCACGTCGTAATCCCCTAATAAATCTATTGTTAGGAAATAAGACGTAGCTAAATAGATAATTGAGTAGATTACTTAATGGAGAGAGACAGATTTATATACACGAGATTATAGAGTAGAGAGAGAGAGAGAGAGTACACACGATATACGTGGTTCACCCAATGTGGGCTACGTCCACAGGAAAGCAGCCACTCAATGGCTTTAGTACTTCAAAACAAGAAGTAGTTTACAAAGGGATTATACCCTTAATGGAGCTCCCGCCTTGCTTCACTCTCACCACCTCACACTCACCTTGTTGCATCAGCTTCACACTATGAAATGTGTGTAGAAATGGCCTCCTTTTATAGGCCAAAAGGGCTGCCCTCTCTTATGAGAGACAGCCATGTGTAGCCGCCCTTGTGCGAATAAGTCCAAATCGGACCCTCCAATCCGCCCATGTGTGGCCGCCCTTGATAAGACAAGTCCGCTTTTGAATTCGGCCACCGGCCACAGGCCATTGACTTCCGACCACCGGCCATCGGCCATTGACTACCGGCCACCGGCCAACCGACCGGTTGTTTTCCGACCACTTTCCGGCCGCCGTCCTGCCATATTATTCCGGCGAAAAAGAATATTCCGGCAAAAAAAAAAGTCTCGGGGGCCTCCGCCCCCGAGGCCTTTAAAGTTGCCCCTGATTCTTGTCCGTGAAAATTTTGGTTTCCGGTGAGTGATTTTCCTTCACGAACGATGGCTTCTCCTCATAATGGGGGCCTTACAAATGTGCGCTTTTACCACAGAAAATTACAAGGGTAAATCAGGCTCCATACTTAACATCTATCAAGCAATTGGTTATTGTTGAAGCGCTCATTTGAATTACAACGAGAATTCAAATGCTTCAAGTGACTTATAAAGTCTCTCACCGACTCTCCTTCCTCTCGTTGGGCTTTCTGGAGCTGAGAGGCTACACCCCAAAGCACTCCCTCTCGTATGTATTCTTTCAAGAACAGTCTCCTAAGAGTAGGGTAAATCATTTTTTCTTCCACCCTTAGGGTTCTATACCAATCCCCAACCTTTCCACTTAAGGTTAGGCTTAAAGCATTGCTCTTATGTAGGTCATTGTGTTCTCCTAGAGAATCGCATATTTGTTCAAACACTTCGATATGCTTTCTCACATCCCCGTCTCCACTAAATTTTTGTGTGAGCGTTGCTATTTGTACTGCCTTACTTCTAGGCTCTCTATCAGGAGCGTTACGCATATTCTCAGCAATAGATCGACCGATATCTTGAGTAAATGTTGCCAAGTCACCTAAATGAGCAGGCACCGTGGGTGAAGGCGCTCCAGAGACTACATGTGGAGTAGGTATTGGCATTGGGCTTGGCGCATAGGAAGCCCTTGGGTTCTACGTTGGGTACAATGTTGTGCCATGTGGTGGTCCATAGTTCATATGGGTGGCCCTAGGTATAGCAGACCGGATGTGACATGCTAATGCTAGCCGGTATAGTCCCATGGAAATAAGAACTTGTGTATTGTGGTGTGGAGCATAGGTAGTTGAAACAATGGGAGGGGTAGGGACTACATGAGTGTGATGACCCATAGGTGCATAGATTGGTACACACTTGGAGGTACTGTTGCAGGCATTGAGCTACCATGTAGTGGTGCTTTAGTAACAAATGAGGTCCATGGCGTGTTTCTTGGCATGCCCATCATTGGGGTAGGCATGGTAGCCATGGTGTCATCAAGAGAAAGATGAGCTAGACTTGGAAAGGTGAAGCTATCATCTGTGGGCTCAGATTGCACTGAGACCCCTGGAGAAACAACATATGGGGGATCCATCGGACTTACTGAGGGAGTCTCCATTTGTGATAAGGTTTGTTGTTTAGCCTTTCGTGTATCCAAGTATCTCATGAGACCCGTTGAAGGCATGTTGATCCCCTTGTTCTGTCTCTCTAACTCAATGACCCTATGGATGACCTCACAAACTCTTTGTTGTTGATCCTCTACACTAGTAGCACCCATTGTGGATTGTAGGCCATCTAACCAACCCACATGATAGGTGTGACCTGTGTATAGTTCGGTCAGAGTCTCTGTTTGTAATTAGTACTCCCAGTTCTCATTTAAGAACACTCCATCTAGGATTGAGGTGCTAGGGTGTCCTTTGAGCTAGATACAATGTTGCTTTCTAGGGGTTGGCCCTTAGCGGTTGCTAAATCAGGAGCACTTGATTGCTCTCTTAGCAAGGATATTGACATAGGAGCTTTCGCTTTTAACTCTCTTCGTTGCTCCCCGCCTTGCGTAAGCTCTCGAGTTCCTTTTCCTTCGCTGCAAGGATATATCGCTCAACCTCTTCCACTTCGGCAAGGCTTCTACCATCGGGTAATATGACCTCGGAGGAAAATAACTCTGAAGAGTCAGGAGGTGCAGTGAATGAAGTATTCATGTGCACATTTTCTAAGGACATAGGGCCTACGTTGGTCACGAATGGAGAATTTACTTCCCCACCCCCCTCATTTACATCATTAGCTCCATGTTCGGAGCGAGTGGCTCTACTAAAGGTTTCCTTCAGGCGGCTAAGCACGCTCGGCCCGGACCGAGGACCCATGGCATGCATGTCTTGGATCGAGCTATCGGGATTAGGCATTGGGAAACCCTCCATGACGTCGTAGTCAGAGGAAGAGTCACTAGCCGCTATGTTCGGGTCTTGGTTTGTACTACCTTGGGTCCCCGCCGAGGGTCCAGAACCTAAAGTAGGTGGATATTGAGAACTCACGTAAGTCAAAATTCTCTCTAGTTGCTCCGTCTCTAGCACACGACCAGAGCGCAGATACATGTGCCTTTGGCACCCTACAAACATCGGCGAATAACCTTGAAGGTTAACCGCTTACCTTTTTTAAGCGTCCGTTTTCACTCGTGTTTTTTATGTTTTTAATGTTTTTTAATGTTTGCTTTTTTTTATTAAAGTGTGTCGCTGTGTGCTTTACAGCACAATTTTCGGGCATCTGACGTTCCGTTGGTCCTCAAAAAATCGATTTTTAGCTACGTGTGAAGTTAAAATTCGTTTTTTTTTTAAGGCGACTGAGACCTAGGCCTGAGCGTGAGCTTGGGCTTGGGTCTGGGAGATATTCCCGATCCCGGTCCTACCTTTAAAAATTTTATTTTTATTTTTTATTTTTTTATTTTTATAAGGATAAGGTCGCCGCGGCCTACGCGAGAGCACACACACACTCTATCTACCTACTCTTAACTAATACACCTACTGTTACACACTAACACACTCTATTAACTCTCACATATCTACTTCCTACTTACTATACACAAAAAACTGACAACCTTAGTACACACAGAATAAACACAGTACTTTGAAAACTATATTAACAAAGAAAACTAACAACCTTAATACACAGAGAATAAACACAGTACCTTTGAAAACTCCATTAACAAAAAAAACACATAGTATAACACCAAATCCCTCTTCTCAACACACACACCCTCCTTCCTTACCTTTCCTACAATTGAAATTGCACCACAAAAGAAGCACAAAGTGCCATTCAAGCTTAGTGTATGGCAATCCCCGGCAACGGCGCCAAAAATATGCGCGTATGTCGCACGTGTCAATGCAAGGAACTTGCTGATACACCGCGTGCGAGCCACAAATGGCTCCAAGCACACAACAAGCTTAAACTAGTAAGCTCAAAGATGACGATGGTGTGTCACTCACCGCTCTACGCTTGCTTCGTGGAGGATTCCTCGCCGCGAAGAAGAAGGAGACGCCGCTACTCCGCGCTCAACCGCTTCACCGCCGTCATGCCGTTGCAATGCTCGATCTCTCTCTCTCTCTCTCTCTCTCTCTCTCTCTCTCGCATACACACACACACACACAAGGAGATGAAGAAGAAGAAGATGGAGATGGAGCAAGAGCACTCTTCTATTGCAAAAATGAGAGAATGAGTTAATTTTAGGTTTAGTTGACTTTTATATGAGCTCACCCCATTCACACTTGGGCGCCCATGCTTAGCCAACTAATCCCTTGAATGTTCCAGTTAGAGTACGCCTCTCATCGGCGATCACTCTTACCCTTTTCCTATTGGACCGACAAGCCCTGTACCTGACTCTACCAAGTAAATAATACAACGTCCATCGTAGGTTACAACGTTTGTCGTAGGTGATAGGGTGTCCGTAAGCCGTAAGGGTTAACACCATGGAACACCAAAATGGAAACAGATGTTATCAAACACAAATTGAGCCACCACATTAGCATTTATTTGGCCTTGACCCATCTTGTAAGGTAGTCAATGGCTACCACCACGTATTTCTTACAACTTGTAGACTTTGGGAGACGGCCTATTGCATCCAGACCCCATTTTTCAAAAGCACTTTTTGCGATGATGGTTAAAGGAGTACGAGCGGAAGTGCGACGCGAGAGAGAGTGCGAGAAGAAGAGCACGACGATATGGTGAACTCGCTCTACTGTAATGTGTAGAGCATAGTGAGTTCTTATTAGGTTTTTACAAAAGAATATGTGTACATACCTAGCGGCCCGCCTACTCACCTAGGCGACCACATTGGGCTTTATACCCCAACAACCTCCCACTTAAAGTCCAATGTGGTACTTTAAGTGTGAGAGAAGCTACTATACAAGCTAATATACAAGAGATGTAGAGAAGTGATGTACTACCCTACACCTAACTGCTTGCAAAAATGCGCAAAGCTCTCTGAGGGAAGTCCTTTTGTAAGTAGATCAGTAGGATTTTCTGTGGTGTGAACTGTGACAAGCTGAAGTTGCTTATCCTCGAGCATTTCCCTGATGAAATGATACTTCACATCCACATGCTTTGTCTTTGAGTGATAAACTGGATTGCGAGCCAATTGTATAGCACTTTGACTATCACAATATAACACAGGCATCTCTTCTTTGATTCCCAAATCTGTTACTAGTCGATTAAGCCAAATTGATTCTTTGCATGCCTCTGATGTTGCAACATATTCAGCCTCTGTAGTAGACTGAGTAACACAATCTTGTAATCTAGAACGCCATGATACTGCTCCACCAGCCAATGTAAAGACATACCCTGACATAGACCTTTGGTTGTCTAAGTCACCTGCATAATCTGAGTCTGTAAAACCCTTTACACTTAGCTCCTGACTCCCATAGCATATACGCATACTCTTTGTAGCTTTCAGGTATCTCAATATTCCTTTCACTGCCTCCCAATGTTTCTTGCTTGGGTTTGACATGTATCGACTTACTACTCCCACTGCAAATGCAATGTCTGGGAGAGTAGCAATCATTGCGTACATCAAACTACCCACTGCAGATGCATATGGAATCTTATCCATTTCAGCCTGTTCTTCCTCAGACACAGGACAATCTTGTTTGCTAAGTTTCACATATGGTGGCAATGGAACACTCAGTGCCTTTCCCTTCTCCATATTGAAACGTTGCAAAACCTTGTCAATATACTTTGTTTGAGATAACCAAATCAACTTCTTTGATCTGTCTCTCTCAATGCGCATACCAAGTATATGACTTGCCTCACCCATGTCTTTCATGTCAAACGATTTTGCCATCTTTGACTTCAAAGCTGAAATTTCTTCCAAGTGCTTGCCAGCAATCAACATGTCATCCACATACAAAATAAGGATCAGCCAACTACCATCCTTAGCCTTCTTTGTATATAGACAGTGATCGAACTCACTACGTTTGTAGCCTTGAGAAAGCATAAACTTGTGGAATTTATGGTACCATGCCCTCGGTGATTGTTTTAAGCCATAAAGACTCTTTAACAACTGGCATACCCAATCTTCCTTGCCTTTCTCAACAACCCCTTATGGCTGCTGCATGTAAATTTCCACATGTAAATCACCATCCAAGAACGTTGTCTTGACATCCATTTGGTGCAACACCAAATCTAATATGGCAACCAATGCAAGAAAGCATCTCAATGTAGTCATCTTGACCACCGGAGAGAAGACTTCATCAAAGTCAATGCCTTGTTCTTGCTTAAAGCCCTTGGCAACAAGCCTTGCTTTGTACTTTGGCTGACTATCATGAGCGGTGATCTTATACCTGTAAACCCATTTACAAGGTAGAGCCTTTTTGCCCTGTGGTAATTTAACTAGCTTCCATGTCTTGTTTTTATGCAGAGCTGTCATCTCTAACTGCATGGCCAATTGCCAATTCCCGGAGTGCTTCATTTGCACTGCTTCCTTGTAATATGAAGGCTCATTGCAATCAGTCAACATGACATAGTTCATAGATGGAACAAACCTATCAGGAGGTCGCGTGACACATCCAGATCTACGCACAATAGGTGGCTCAGGCTCAGCCACAACCTGTGGTTCCACTCTATCCTGTCCTTGCTCCTCTTGAGCCCTGACATTTTGTCTTGCACGTGCAGGTCCATCTTCTTGGAAGACAACTCTTCTAATCTCCTCAACCCTCTCTGGTTTAGAATGATATTTGGATTCATTAAAGTGAACATCATTGCTGCGGACAACCTTTCTGGATTCGGGATCCCAAAGTCTGTACCCCATCTCACCAGAATTACCATAGCCTAGAAAGATGCACTTTCTACTCTTTGGCTCAAGTTTGTTCCTAAATTCCTTTGGAACGTGAGTATATGCCTCACAGCCAAAGACTCTGAGATGCTTGTATGAGGGCATTTTCCCTGACCATACCATCTCTGGCACTGAATCCTTCTGCAAAACCTTGCTAGGAGATCTATTTACAAGATGAACAGCTGTTGATACAGCTTCAGCCCAAAACCCATTTGGCAGTTGTGCATTAGACAACATACTTCTGACCTTCTCTTGTATGGTCCTATTCATCCTCTCAGCAACACCATTTTGAGGAGGATTGTAAGGTGCAGTAAGTTCGCGTTTTATACCTTTTGACTCACAAAAGTCCTGAAAGGCCTTTGAAACATACTCTCCACCATTGTTAGTGCGTAAGCATTTAAGCTTCTTGCCACTCTGATTCTCCACAAGTGTCACAAACGTTTTGAAAACACTAAACGCTTCATCCTTGTGCTTGAGAAAGTAAACCCATACTTTCCTCGAGTAATCATCTATGAATGTCATAAAGTAAGAAGCTCCCCCTAGAGATAGGTTAGGCATAGGTCCACACAAATCACTATGAAAAAGTGCCAACTGTGTATCTCTTGTACTGCTTCTATGCTTATGTGGCTGCTGTGTTTGCTTACCATACAGACAATGTTCACAGAATTCAAAATCATTAAATGAAAAGCCAGGCAAATAACCAGAACGAGACAAGATTTCCATTCCCTTCTTGGACATATGTCCTAACCGGCTATGCCACAAAGAAACGTTCGGCTGCTCGGTTACATTGATTACATTTTTAGAGACATTTGATACATAAATCATGTAAAGTCCTCCAGACTTTACTCCATGTGCTACTGTCATAGAACCCTTGGATATCTTCCACATGTTCTGTCCAAAAATGGTGACGTAGCCAGCATCATCAAGTAAACCTGTGCTGATCAAGCTCTTTGTAATTGCGGGAACATGTCTCACATTCTTCAGCGTGAAAGAAGAGCCATTCTGAAACTTCAATTGAACATCTCCAACACCTAAGATCTCACATGTCTGCCCATTGCCTAGCCGAACATGATCTTTAGTGGTCACATAAGAGGTAAACCACTCCTTGTTTGGAGACACATGAAGTGATGCCCCTGAGTCTATAATCCAGTCACTCAGTGCATTTCCATCAGATGATGTAAGAAGAGCTGAGTCCATTGTATTCTTCAAGAAGTAGATGTCTCCTGACACTAGACTGTCATCCTCTGCAACAGTGTTTGTCACATTTATTTCTTGAATCTTCACTGAGGACTTGTTCTTCTCACCATGGTCTTCAGCTTTCTCTTTGCCTTTTTCTGCTTTCCATTCTCTGCAGTCTCTTTTCATGTGACCCTTCTTGCCACAATGGTAGCATTCTATGTCACTCTTGCCTTTAGCACTGCGGGACTTGCTACGAGACTGATTCCTCTTTCCACCTTTGTACTTTTCTTTGGTCCTTCCCCTGACAACTAAGGCCGTTCCTTTGCCTTTGTCCATTGTCTTTCTATTGGTTTCTTCAGTAAGCAGAATTCCTTCTACACCTGCTATGTTCAAACCATCTGGAGGTGCAGAATTACTCAAAGCTATGCGAAAAGTGTCCCAACTTTCCGGCAATGTGATCAACAGGAACATAGCTCTAACAGGTTCATCAAACTTGACACCTTGAGCTGACAACTGACTATAGATTGTGTTGAATTCATTCAAATGATTGGACATAGGTGTCCCTTCTTTCATCTTCAAGTCAACAAGCTTCTTAAGCCAATATACCTGTGAAGTTGCACTCTGCTTCTCATAAAGATCACTCAGCTTTAACCATGCTTGATGAGCCGACATCTCGTCTGCTACATTGAAGTAAACGCTTTCTGCCAAAGTCAGCATAATGGTAGAAAGTGCCAATTTATCCATTTTGCTCCATTCATCTTCGTCCATATCTTCTGGTTTTATCCCCTTGAGCTTTATAGGTTTTATCTGGTTCTTTTGTACCAACACGTGCCAAATCTGCTTCTTCCACACTGGGAAATTGGTTCCATCCAGCTTCTTGATATTGTAAAGAGCAGTGTCCTGTGATCCAGCCATAGCTACGCTTCACACTGGTTTACTTTTCTGGGAAACATTCGGCAGAGTTTCCCCTGTAAAATGACCTCTGAACCAATATCAACCTGTCAAATGAACCAAGAAAGCTTCAGATTCTGCAGAAATTTTGGCAGAGTCTCCTTTGTAAAATGGCTCTGGTGTACTAAAAACAGACCAAAAACAGCTCAAAAAACCACTGTCTCTCTAACACTGTAAGCTGTGGGTAAACCTGTCCTGCACCTGTACTGTCTCTGACTGTCCTGTCACTGTCCTGTAAGCATAGACTATGACAATGCCTCAACGGCAGTAAAGCAAAGATGCAAACCCAACTGTCTAACTCACAGTCAATACATCCTAGCTGCCTATCTAAGGGTGCTCGAGGGATCGCTCCAAGACCTGTATCACCGAAAGGATCTCAACATTCGAGAATCCCCCAGCTCAATAAAACCTCACTCGACCATCAACAAAGGCTGCAGTAAATCTGACAGTACATAGACTTCCCACAAAGTCATACATCCACAAATTTCCCACTGTATGTTGTAACCGCTGCGGCGGTTGTTTGCTGCGTGACTCACAGCCAGCAAACCCTCAACAGACAGACATCATCTCTGACAATACATCCCATGTGGAAGTACCTGCAATGTCAAGATGAAATCTGGAATAACAAGCAGCAAACACAAGATACCTGATGAACTAGTGGATGTCGCCTACAGTCTGTGTGTAGATGCGACCGTGTCGTATGTGACACGCCTCCAAGAATTGTGAGCCGTCCTTCGATGTGTAGACAGCCACAAATCAACACTCTGGGAGTGTCGATATCCTCAGCACCTGCAGTCGTAGGCCGAAAACCCCAAATTCGCAGAGTCGGATCTGCACCCGTCGAGACCACGTAGTCGAAAATGGCCTGCGCAGACCTTTGTCGAAGCCGAACGGTGGCCAAGATGACCTCAGAATGAAATTCTGACAACACCAAGCCCTTCCTGGCTTCAAATGTAGCACTACCTCTGGCAACAGATTATTAGCCGTCAACACAAAAAACTTACGCACAATCAAATGGACTTTGAACTTCCTGCAAGCAAAGATCAAAGCCATCACCCATTGCTCCGCCTCGGTGTAGGTAGCCTCTCTTGGGCTAATCACGCTGCTCTCGAAGTATATCACCTTTTAGCTTCTGCCTACCTTTTGCAATAGAACCGCCCCAATAGCAACCGTGCCCACTATCATAGACACATAAAATTCGTCCTCTCGATTGGGAGGACATACTGCTGGCAATTGACACAAAATCTCCTTGACTCTATCAAAAGCCTCCTGAGCTTCCCCATCCCACTCATAACCATGCACATGTTGAGCCCTCTTTTGAAGAGGATGCACATATTGCGACAACATCCAAAAGAAACGTGATAGATACTTCAACTTATGAACAAATGAAGCCAAACTTACACATCTGATGGAGGCTCCATCAACACCAACGCCTTCACCTTCTCGGGATCAACCTGTATACCGTTTTGCGACACCACATGACCCAACAGCTATGCTCGAGGCTGTGCTAGCTTGCACTTCTTGGGATTCAACTAACCTCCTTCTTCATCGAGCCTTTGAAAGCATAAATGGAGCTTCGATAGGTGATGTATTCTTGTATTGTAGCAACCAATATCATCCATGAAGACCCTAATAAAACGGCCCAGGTATGGACCAAATACCCTGTTCATCCAACCTTGGAAGGTAGCATATGCATTTACCAATCCGAATGGCATCCTGCAAAATAAGTGAAACAACCCCATGGAGATATGAATGTGTTCTTCAGCTGGTCTTCAAGCGCAATCCCTATCTAAAAGTACCCTGAAAATCCATCCATAATAGAGTATCTTTCATGCCCAGCCACTTGGTTTAGGATCTCGTCTTGAAACGGCAAGGGGTAGTGATTCCTCTTGGTGAGCGACATTCAATGGCTTGTAGTCGACACACACTCTCCATTTCCCATTCTTCTTAGGGGTTATGACCACTGGCAAGAACCACTCTAACTCTTTCACGGGATATATGATGCCTGGATCCAACAACTTATTGATCTCTTGCCAAAGGGCCTCCTTTTGGATTCCCCCTAGCCTTCCCAACTTCTGTGCTTTAGGCTTATGTCCCTCCTTAAGAACAATCTTGTGCTCCACCCCTTTTGCACCTCACAAATGCTTATACTCCATCGCGAATAGGTTTGGATAGGACTCACACAATTGAACATAGACTTCCTTTTCACCCTTGGTTAAATCTTCACTCAACATGCTTGAAACCTCCTCTATACTTAAACCATGAGCTTGAGGCTGCATACCTTCTTCTTTAGATGGGGAGTCATCTATGGTGACCCCGAATAAGTGTGCATCTATCTTCAGCATGTCGTCCTCGCTCTCCTCTTCCTCTGTGCTAGTATAGCCTTCATCATAGCCCCTCTCTGTCTCGTACTCATAGCTCATGGTGTCGCCCTCATCTTTAACTGGCATAGGACGAGGGTCTTCAAATCAAGCACAACCTACCTGCCTTTCTCTTTGTTAGGCAAAGTAAATACTTTGCTCTCCCAATCCTGCTTTGCTTGTATCGCCAAAAGCCATGGCCTACCCAAAATGAGTGGATAAGCATTATCCCCTGCCTTCATCACAAAGAAGTCTATCAGGCACTCTATGCCCATCACCTTGACCTTCACATCATGAGCCACACCCAGACCCCTGGATTTGGTATGGTTATTCATCCTCATGCGCACATTTGACCTGACTATCACCTTGACTCCCATCTCTTTCATGGCTGCTTCCGTCATGACACAAAACTGCGCTCTACTGTCTATGTAGGCTTGTACCTGCATCCTCTTCTCTATAATTGCATCCACCAACGGAAGAACATCAGTGGGACTACCTACCCTCAAAGCCATGTTTTGCACTGCTTGCACATTCCCCTTAGCTCTTGGCAGCCGGGTGCTAACACTTGTAGACCACTGCCTTCTTAACTTTGGATTTAAAGCTAACAGCTGACCAAAAGTAATATTCTCCTTTTGACTTTGAACATCACTTACCAGATTGTACTCGGGATATCCACGTCCTAGCTGGAAATCCACTTGCTTGATTTTGCAACGCTTCCTTCTTTTGCTAGGCTCGGGCTGCTCTCTACCTTTGTACACTTTCTCTTTGCCTTTGCGAGCTCTAGTCTCCTGTTCTGTCTCTGTCTCCCTCTCAGCTCTTGCTCTCTTATTGGCCAAAATTTTGACATCCTGCTTATCCACCCCAATGATGTTTACTCTTGGAACCTCACCTCCATTTTGCGAAGTTGGTTGCACAGGATTCTCCACCACTTGCTCTCTTGGACCATTGTATTGCCCTTACCCTCGACCTCTACAAAACAGTGGGTAAATGCCTCCTCTCTCTCTCTGTGGTTGAGGACAATCGGGTGCATAGTGCCCTTCTTCTCCGCAATTGTAACACCTACCAGGCAGTGGCCTTGCCTTGCCCCTTGCTCCTCTTGGCTGTCTTCTATCCATGACACTGAGCCGCAACTCCTGCATCTGCTCAGATAAATCTTGCACCGTGTGCACCCAATTTTTCCGCACAATAGCTACACCTCGGTTTCCATGATTATCTTCGTGTGAAGCCTCTCTCGGACTTTGCGGTTGAACATGAGCCATCGTCTCATAGCTTGACACGCCCTGCTCTATCTTCTTCTTTATCTTTCTGCTTTTTGATCAGGCAATCGCTACCGCACCATTGTAATTCTCTGGGCTCTTGAAATCAACTTTTTGTCTCACTTTGGGGTGCAGACACACCATGAATTTATCCAGCTTGAAGTAACCCCCATTAGCCAATTGCATGGCTGATGCTAGCTCTGCCCAACACTCTTCAAAATGACCCAAAAACAGATTGATTCTTCACTTACATCTTGCTTAAGCGCCTTCAGCTTTGCATCCATCTTGACTGGGGAAGCCTCCTTGCGAAAGTCATAAAGAAACCTTGCCCGTAGTAGAGCCGGTCATGCTTGCTTTGGCTCACCTTCCAATGCATCGTACCATGCTTTAGCCCTACCACGCATCACCAAAGGAAAAGTCTGCATTTTGCTATCCTCATTCGGCATACGCAACGATAGCATATACAACTCAAAATCTGACATCCACTCGTCAGGGCTCTCTTCTCCTGTCAAAATCGGTCCATAGCTTCTAGCTGCCATGACTTCCAACATGAAAAACCACTTCTTTTGGATTAACTGCGAGCAATCATCGTGCTCCTCAATGGGGGCACCAGAAGATGGAGAGGGGGAATGGGGGAACACGCCCGGCACAAACACAACGGCCTCTCTATAGCTTAGGGTATTCACAACACCCCTATCCTCTCAGAAAACACCTTACAAAGGGGCTAGCTTGCTAGAGAACTCCACTTTGCAGGCTTCAAATGGCACCCAAAAGGCTAGGAAAAAAGCCCTTAATTTGATCCAATTTTGACTTTTATAGGGGGTGCCTTTTATTTGGGAATTTTCACTTTAATTGGTCCACCTGGCACATTGAATTGGCATTTTTTGGGAAAGGGACACCGCCTTGCTCTATCTGCTCTCTTCTTCTCTCTTTTGCAATTGGGGGGGGGGGGGGATTAGCGATGTCGCTATTGCCCCCTAGCTTTCTCATTTTTTATTTTTTATCTTTCATTTTTTCACCCCTTTGTGGGCTTAACTTTACACTGCCCTATATGCTTGACTTTGACTCTCTCTCTCTCTCTCTCTCTCTCTCTCTCTCTCTCTCTCTCTCTCTCTCTCTCTCTCTCTCTCTCTCTCTCTCTCTCTCTCTCTCTCTCTCTCTCTCTCTCTCTCTGACTCTTCTATCACCTCTTTCTTGTGTTCTTCTTTCCATTTGCTCCTATTTGGTTCAACTTCAACCTTTGCATTTTGCTTCTGCTCTTTGCTTGGACGGCCTTCTCCTTTTGGCTTTGACCTTTATGTGGCCTTCGTTTTTGCTTGGCCAATTTTGCTAGGACGGCCCTTCCTACCAGCCACGTTGTGGGACCCTCCCTTTGTACCCACTTTTTGGCTCGGGCCTTCTCCTCACTGCCTGCAGGATCACCCTCTTCCATGCAAGGAGGGGGCAATAGTGAGGTTGCTATTTCCCTTCTTCTTTACTTCAAAAGCTCGGGGCCCCAAGGGCCGCAGGATCAAATGCTCCCAGGGTGCCACGTCATCAGCATTACCAACCACCGATTGTCGCCACTAGTCCCAGCAAGCACCACCGGCGTAGAGCCACCGCCGCTCACTCCACCCAAAACCGCCGCGATGTGCCACCGACCGCCCATGCAACGCCAGCGGCGCCCGGCTCCAAAGCCAACAACTCACGGAGCTCCAAGCTCTCCACGCCTTCTTGTGTGCTAATGGGGGCTCACGGCCCAGCCCATATACACCCAACTCCCCGCCTCTCTCAGCACATGTGTGACCACCACAATGCCATGTGGGAGCCCTATGGGTGGTCACCTTTTGAATGCCTCTAAACTCCTTAAAAATTCCCCCCTCATCTTAACTAAAAAAGGCTTTCCTTGCTTGCATGGGATGCCTTGCTATACTTTGCTCTTTTACCCAATGGTTGCGTCGCAAAGCCATGCCGGATCTTCACTGTATCGGGCTTGTGCCATGCAAACCTAGCGGCCCTTTGACTTCTCTGAGTTCACCGTCCGAGGCCGCCAAAAAATGGGAAATGCATCTGCATGCACTCAACCGACAAACGCTCCTTTTTTCTCCGCATTGTAACTCGATGCTCGGGGCTCAGAATCACGAGCCGCGACTTCCTGCTGACTCCACACAGCACAACCTATCTGCTTGAACTTTGTCGAGGCCTAGGAAACGCCAGATTGCACATTCCTCAAGGCGGGCAAGTGGGCTCAAACCCGGCCCCTGAAAAATCTTCAACTGACCATATCTTGCTAATCAGAGCTCCGATTCGCAATCTAAAAAGGCAAGCATGCTCCATAATTTGAGCTCTACACATTTATGCATTGACATCAGCCCGGGCCACCTGTCCCCAGCTGCCCTGTCCGTCGGGGATCTGCTACGCACTCCAACTTTAAACTTCAGTATCTTGCCCACTTGGGCTCCATTTGATGAGCCGTCTGGATCGGCTTCTAGAGCACGTTGAACACTACATTCTAGGACATTGATTTGGCATTTTGGACACCTTGACCTTCCATCCCATCTGGACCATCTCGCAGCACTTTTGGCCTTAAAAAAACCGTATCAGGCATACTTTCCCGCTATCCTTTGGCTGCCTAGGGCCTTGGCACCTGCCCTAGCCTTCTGCACTGCACTCAACTACACCCTTTGCCTAGCATAGACCACCTGCTAGCTTCGACCAACTTTGGCTGCACCAACGTTGCTAAAAACAAAGGATCATGATCAATGTTGACTTGATCTCTTTGGTTCTATCAGGTAGTTTTTGTGCTCTTTCTAATTTTGGTAGTTTTCCTTTGGTTTCTAGGCATTTTCTATGACCCAACCTTTCTAGGTATGTTTTTTTGTGCTAGCTATGTGTGATGAGTCTGGTTTTTGCCAAAAGTAACTCTAGGAGTGATTGATCATGATCCATCATTGGCATGATCTAGCTCAAAAATATTTGTACCACCTTCAGATGGGGTCAATTGTAAGTGTTTCCCAAAATCTTTGTTGATTTGGAGTTCAAAACCTCAGGATTCCTTTGCATTTTGGCTTAATAAGTTTGAGTTTGAGAAATTTTCCCAATTTCTTTGTTTTGATATGGTTTTAATCCTTTTTTGCACTCAAATTGTGGCAATTAGTGTTTGCTAATATTAGGGATTCAAAGTCTAAAAAATCTTAATTTTTTTTCCTTAGGGGTGATGTATCACAATCCATCATTTTTACCAGTTTGTTGCCAAACTTATCAGATATGCTCCACAGGAGGGTGTATGGACACTATTCCCTTGATCTTTTGTGATTTGGTTTTGGTTTACTTGGTTTTCTATCACTTCTTGAAAATTTTAGAGTTTATGGTCTTTTTGCCCAAAATTTGGCTTTTACCCAATTTTTCTTTGGTTTTTGCAGCTTAGTTTTTTGGTATTTTGGCATACTTACCCTACTCCTATGAAATAAAATAAGACATTACAATAAAATGAACAAAATTGAAATTTGTGGCTAATGGTGGTGGAATGAACAACACTCTCAAAGCAATGAGAAAGTTGCCAATTAAAATGCTTTGAGAGAGATATACTCCAGAGATAGAGCAAAAGGAAAGAACACAATGCACAAACTGGAACCTCATTTTGATTACAAAATAGTCCCGCTCACTTCACTACTTTTTGTACAAAGAATTCAACTAGTTATCATTTTACTAATTATTTTTTTACTTATGGCTTCTCAAAAGTGACCTCTACATTAGTTTCCATGTGTAGTATATTTTAAAATCAAAATTAAGTGGAAGAAATCCTATTACAATAGAATCTAGTGAGCTTCATCTATATTTACAATCAGTGTAATCAAAACAGAAGTAAAAAGTTAGGATGCTATGGAAAATTAGTTAGGAGGGGTATCCATAGTTAGTATCTAAAACAAACACACACGCACACGAACACAATACAAACATTTGTGTGTTTCACTAGTTATAGACTTAAAATCTCACATGTCAAAAGTACACTACACTGGACATATGTCAGCCAAAGCATTGCCAAATGCAATATCTTTTTTCAACATCCCTGACTAGCAACCTCATCATGAATTTTGTTGCAAATGTCATTGATGTTTAGCTTAATTTTACATGCTTGAATGCAAGAATACCAAACCACATTTGAATGAATCCCTTGCCTTGCATCTACTAAAAAAGCTAGAGCAATATAAGCTCCTCAAGATCTCTTATTTCTGAGCAATCTCATAATGACTTTGTTTAGCCATGTCAACATCGTGCAAGATGAAATCATAGGTGATATGATGTGAATGGTTGTGCTTGCTTTAAATTTGTTAAAGAAAGCCCAAAGGCATTTGTCTAGCCACTAAGTTCTTCCAAGAGAGATCATCTCCTACAATAAGTGCTTCCAAGAGAGATCATCTCGGACACAAACCTTGTCTCAATTTCTAATGTGCGTACAACACCTTTGGAAAATCTGAATCAAAGTAGTTCCAAACATATCTTCCATAGATGGAAATCTCAATGAAATTGTTTTGGCCCATGTTGGCTTCTAATAGTAAAGCGTTGTATCTTTTTTCAATGTCAATTAATTAACAATCTCATGTTGAGCTTTTTGTCCATGTGAGCATCTTGCATAGTGCTACACGCCTTCACATTGCAAGCATATATGATTGTGCATAAAGACAAGACTTCTCTCCCCATCTGTTGAGTACAACCAAGAGCTTCCTCCGCTTGGCCCTCTCACAAATCATGCAATCAATCAAACATTGCTTATTAGATGGCAAGCAGTGAAGAAACATTGGAGGGCTTAACTTTCTATCACTCTTTTGGGAAAATTTGTCATGTGAATTGATTGCTTTTTAGGAGATGCCTCTCTTTGCACCCATTGAATTCTAGTCGCCAACCTACACTACTATAAGTGCAATCAAGGAGATTACAACTATAGAGAACCCTCCCTTTGCATTAGCTAAATATGTTGCCATATACATGTGGTAGTGATATGTGTGAACACACTTAGGACCGTCGAGGCATTTTTTCCCTCACTAGGAGGTTTTTTTCCCCTTGCATTGTATATATGTCCATCACTCTAGGGCTATCTTATCTTTCCATTGCACACTAAGTAGTAATACACTCTCTATTGTTTGCCTTAAGCTTCCTTCATCTTCTCCAAGCTGTGTGTGTTTTCCTGCAACCCTAATTCCAACAATTGGTATCAGAGTAGGTTGCATCCTTCTGGGATTAGTCGCGAGTAGCTCCAACACATGCCTGCTCACTTTCTTTGATTTGTGTGAACTTTGGCGAGCATCAACAGCTTGAAAAACAATAATTTCAGGCTCATTTCGGCCTCCGTTTCCACTACAAGCAATAATATGCAGGCTATTGTAGGGCATTGATGTACATCCTGATTCCGAGGATGTAGGCGATGCTGCACGTTTTGGTGGTAAAATTGCTGCTGCCACAGTTATTTTGCCTACAGTTCATGCGTTGATTGCATTGTCTGTGAAGCGTACTATTACTCCTCATATTCGTTCAAAAAAATATACAAAATAGGCTTGGGATATTCTGGCTGGTCTTTATGCAAGTCGCAATGAGGCTAAAATTGCATTGCTGCTGCGTAAAGGGCTGGAGTCAAAGATTATGCATGAGAAAGATGAGATGGACACTTTCCTTGCTGGTGTCAAGGATGTCAACGAGAAATTATTATTGTAGGTGAAGTCATATTGACAGCTCCCTTGTGCAGATTGTTCTTGATGCTTTGCAAAATTCTAACCAGAATTTTGCTAGTACTTGGAGACTTATGACCCAAGGAAATCCTGAATTTTTCAAGTTTGATGCATTATGCACATTGTTGTTGATTGCAAGAGTCACTTTCCAAACAAAACACGGCTAAACAGCGTGCAGTTGAACAAGCTTTTATTGCTGCTCAAAAAAAAGGTGGTCACAATAATGTAACCACTTCTCATGGTTCTTCTGCAAGTGGAAAATCTTATGTTCCTAATGCTTCGGCTAGCAACACTTCGTCTAGAATTCTGGTGATAAGGGCAAAAAAAAGTTGTGTTGCCATTATTTTAAAGCTAATGATCACTTGATCAAGCAGTGTCTAAAATGGAAGGCAAAATAGGCTAAGAAGAAAGAGGTTGGATCAACTATAGGATCCAATACAAGTGTAGCTATTGTAGAGCCTTCTGTGAAAGGAGATTCTGATGTTGATGTAGATGCATAGTGGGCTTTTAGTGTAGAGTGTAATTATGATCCTGTTGTCCATGATGCATGCATGTCAGTTACTACATGTGGTATTTTGACAGTGATGCTACAAAGCACATTACCTCACATTGTGATTTATTTCCCTCTCTTGAGTGTGTCCCTCATGGGAATACTGTCACTTATGCCAACAATGCCTCTTATCCGATTCAAGGAATTGAAAAGATTGTGCTTACTGCTACGAATGGCAATTCTTTCACACTTGTTGATGCATTGTATGTACCTAGGATCAAGAAGAATCTTTTATCTGTATTTGCACTTGCTAGACTTGGTCTTGTTGTGAAATTGTGGATGACAGATGTACAGTTCATGATCTCAGTTTTGGTGATGAGATTTTTGCATCAAGAATTTTATGTCATGGGTTGTATAAGCTCCCTTTGTATAATAAGTGTGGGTCAAATTTTGCAAATGTAGTTGTGGATTCTAAGGCTATTTCAGATGCAAAACTTTGGCATGCACGTTTTGGGCATCTGAATTTTGTCGGTTTGCTGATTTTGCAAAAATATGATATGATTGCTTCTTTGCCACCTCTTGAAGCACCTGTGAAGCATGTTTGTGAAGGTTGTATTTTGGGTAAGATGCAGCGTTTGAAGTTTCCAAATAATGGTTTAGTTAGGGCTAGCTGCAGGTTGCAACTTATGCATAGTGATGTTTGCGGGCCCATGCAAACTCCTTCCTTGGGCAATAACCTTTACTTCATGACTTTCATTAATGATTACTCTAGGCATGCATGGGTGTATCCGCTTAAGGATAAGTGCGGAGTATTTTTGTGCTTCAAGAAATTTCTGGCTATGGCTAAAAATGTCTCAAAATGTACTATGGGTACCCTCTGTTCCAAACAGGGGGGGGGGGGGGAGTATATGTCTCATGAGTTTAGTGCATTTCTGGCTAGCCCTAGGATAAAACAACAATGTACAATGTTGTATACACCTCAAAAAAATTGTATTACTGAGAGAAAAAAGAGGTCGCTTACAAAAATGGCATGATGTATGGTCAAAAGGCAAGCTTTACAACATTTGTTTTGGCTTGAGGCTATTATGTGTGCCACTTATGTACTTAAAAGTGTCATACAAAAGCTTTACAATCTATGACTCCTTATGAAGCATGGCATGATAAAAAGCCTTCTTTTGAGCACATGCGCATTTTTGGTTGTTTGGCTTATGCTTTGGTGCCACAAATGCCACAAACGCATCGCAAAAAATTGGATGATAAGGTAGTCAAATGCATTTTTATTGGTTATAGTGCTTAAAGCAAAGGTTTCAGGTTGTATCACCTGCAACTAAAGTGTATCTTGGTCTCACGGGATGTTGTGTTTGTGGAAGATTCTATTCAACCCTTGCTATTAATAATGTAAGCTCACAAGACATTTATGACACTTTGTTGCCTCTTTTCAGTGGTGAATATTTGAATGTAAATTCCTGGAGGTAACTCACAAGCAAATATTTGAGTGGGTGCTTGAAAAAATCAAAACAAAAATGAGTTGGTGGGAGTATGCTCTTCTCCCATTCCCAAGTCAGATAAAAGTGATAAATGCCTTTATGATTTCTTATATTGCCTTCACTAGCCCGCTTCTCAAGATGGCTAAGTGTCATTGGAAAGAGTTCTTAAAATAGTAAAAAGGTTTTTATGGAAAAACAACACGAAATCCTCCAGGCCATGGCAATGGGCCTGTTGGGAATCAGTTGCTCAGCCAATGAATCAAGGGGGCCTCGGAATTCTCAACCCTGTGTCCCATGCAAAAGCTTGTTGCACCAAATTTGTTGTTTCCTTGGCTAAACAGGATAAAGTTTGGCCTGTCATGATTAGAGATATGATAGAAGCAGCTAAAGCTGGCTTGAAAGGTGGAAAGTGGAGAGGGGTGGAGGTTCATGACAAACTGTTAGCCCTAACATGGTCTACCCTAAGAATGGGGGGCAACTCAAGAGAATTGGTAAGAAAATACAATAGAGCAGCAGAAGTCTTAAAGTGAGGGGAAGAAACCAGATACTTCAAAAAATCCATTTTGCATTGGTCCCCTTGGCTTTCCAAACTAGTAGATCCACCACAGATTCCCTACTGCCAGGAAGCTGATAATAAGGGTTTGAATCGACTTGGGCACTTATGGGACAGTTGCAACAAGAGTTGGAAAACCATTGACCTTCTAGTTACCCAATACCAACTTAATAGCTTGGAGGTCTTGCTTGTCCACAAAGTGATGAAAGAGCTTGACAATATAGTGATGCCAATCTGTGATTTGGAATTTGACTGGAATGCCTGGAAATGGCCCAGAAGCACTCTCTTATGGAAACCCCGTCCTAAAGGAATTTATCATACAATGATGCATACGAAGAATCGGTCTAGCCCCCTTAACAAGACCTAGAAAAAACAATGGCCGGAGGAAAGGTGGGAGCAAGTAATGGAGAACATTTGGAAGCCGAAGGTTCCACAGCACATGAAGGTATTTTTATGGAAGGTAATTTGGGGTGCTCTACCGAAGGGTGTGAAGATTCAGGAGAGAGGGATTGGGTCAGATCGATGCTTGGGGTGCAGGTTGGCTAGTGAAAATCTGGCCCACCTATTCATGGAATGCCCAACTATCAAAGGCCTCACAAGGAAAATATGCAAGTGGGTCCAAAGAACATGGAAAGTTGGTTTTTTCAAGACTAATCTATTCCTTGGAGGTAAGAATTCAGGTAGTCATGCCCTCCTCATCAGCACTGAAATTGTCATGTTCTTCTTGTTACATAATGGATGGCAGACAAGGAACCGCCGTGTGTTTGAAGGAGGTTTTGAGGTGGCAAGCTTCGCAAAAATTATACAAGAAAGCAAAGTGCTAATATGGATGCTCGGGCACAAGCAACACTCGGAGGATTGGTCTAGGACTACTTGTGCCTTGTTGTTAGCAGATGGAATGCCTAGGACAGGGGAAAATCTTGGCCATCGGTAATTAAAATATCTTAGAAGAACGTGATAATGGACCTTGTGTATCAAGGATAAGGGGGCGGGTTGGTAGGGGTGGCTGCCTTGATAGCCGATGTAATTATGGTCCTTGGATGATGTCATGGCTCACCACGAGCATGACAAGACCTTGTAATTTTTTGGGTTGATCAATATAATTCACTCACAATTGTGAGTTTTGAAAAAAAAAAGATTACAAGCTGGATGCTTACCGCCTCTTATCAAGGCCTATCACCACAGTATGTGAATAAAAGTTATAGGCTTTACTTATCGCTTGTTGATATCACGACATGGGCAGTCCTAGCCCAATCATCCAAGTTTTAATTGCACTTGAGCGTCCATATCAGCACTTTGCTTGATTGAACCACACATTTACATCAAAGCTACAAAATGCTGAAAAACAAAGGAGACAAACTTGCAAGGGGGATGCCACCATGTCAGGTGTGATCTACTCTTAGTCTAAACCCACCTATCTCTAGATTCTAAATTTTAAGTCACAAAAGCCTACAAAGCCTAGATAAATTTAGTGCAAAAACCTTTGAATAGAGGTAGTTCACCTCCAAAACTTCTCATTTGTAGGTTTTCAAAGTTTGTTGTGTAGAGGATTGTGTATCGGTCAGTGCTCAAAAAAACCCAATTTTAGTGCATTCCCAACTACAATTTTTTAGGTTTACCTCTAAATTCCATATTTGAAGGTAAGAAAACCTAAAATTCCAGAAATAAATTTAGCATAAAACCCTTTAAATTACCTCTAAAGTTCTCATATCTAGGAGCATGATTAATAAAGAGAGCGATTTAGTGTAATCTCATAAAACGGTTCCCACGTTGTGGTAAAGAGGATTGTGTATCCTTAAAAATAACCCAAGTTTAGTGAAATCCCAACTATAAATTTTTAGGTTTACCTCTAAATTCTAAAATTGAAGGCAAAAAAATCTACAGAGCCTAGAGAAATTTAGTGAAAATTTTTCAATTTATTTCTAAAATTTCTCATATTTAGGAGGATGGTTAACAAAGAAATCAATTTAGTGTAATCCCCAAAACATTTTAGGTTTATCTCTCGGATTGGGAGCTAAGCCTAGGTTTTTCTTTATCACTAGGATACACAAACAAAACATTAGCCATGGCATCAAAGAGACTAGGCCAACCGGACACCATCATCCAACCATAACAAACCCCATCACTTACATCTGGCAGCATGGCTTTACAGGGAGCCCATACCCATACAAAATAAAAAAGTTGAAACAACGTGAAGTCAAGCACCTCCATCACCTCAAAAGGATACACAATCACCATCCACCATAGAGACTTAGAACCAAAGCCCCAAGCTATTATGGTGAGCCATGCAACAAGATACAATAGGGAACTTGAGCCAAGGACTGCCACAAAATGAACCGACTCTGCCACCGACGAGCCAAATCTCCCTTGGGGCTAGTCCCCCAACCAACAACACCATCATGGGTAGATCCACGACCATCAAAACCATAGTCACCAAAGATGAGTTAAGAACCCTAAGAGGGCCCCCTGAGAAGCTGACAAAGAAGCAACCCATCAACAACAGCCAAGCAACCAATCATACGGAACCACCAGAGACTAGTCTCCTACCACAAACATGCTCTTTGTCAACCAACAACCACACTCCTTGACCTTTGTTTCTTCCCAAGAAGGAGGGTGGGATGGAAGTTCTTTGCCATTGACAAAATTAAGCCGCACGTCCATTTCCAAGCACCAAAAGAGAGGGAAGGGGTAGTTGGATGCCCCATCCCAAGAGCAAACCCTGCCCCCAGACCCCAGGCCTACCCCTCACCTCTGGACACATTGCTCGCAAAGAACATTGCATGTCATTAAAATCTAATCTAACCAACCCAAATGATTTTCTCATATTAAACTAATCATTAAATGTGAGAGAATAAACGGGAACAAGGGTTAGAATATAGACATGTTCTTATGGATCTATCTCAACACGGGGCCAAAGTCAAACGGTCCAAAATGAGAGATGGTATGTCAAAGAGCGATGCTAGAATGGAGCTTAAAGACCTTAGGGCTATTTTTATTAAAGACCTCCAAAGGTTAGTCTTAAAAGTCCTTAGACCTTAGGCAAGCTAGGGCTATGCTCGAGGTGGGAGCCCACCGGCCCAAGCTTGAGGTGCTTTATGACTATGGTGCTTAAGGTGCTCCATGACTAAGGTGCTTGAGGAGCTTAAGGTTCAAGCACCTTAAGGTGTTCCAAAAGTCAACCAAGATCCCTACTCATGGGGGGTGTGAGCCATAATTGTAGGAGCATGAGAGAGAACACCACACCCTTACACAAGGCAAGCCTAGTCTAAAAAAGCAACAAGGACACTTGTCAGGTTCCTCTCCATGTTGCCCTCATAAGGTGCCTAAAGCCTATTGGTTGGCCTCTAAAGGGGTCCAATGAGATTTTAGTTTATTAATTAATTATTTTTGCATATATTCAAGTCCTCTCTCTCAAAGGGGTAAGAAGGACACTTGTCCTAATACTAGCATGGTTGCTTGATATGGCTAAAGCATGTGATTGGCTAAGCTTGTAGGGGTCGATCAAATTGAAGCTTGAGCTACAAGGAGGGGTCGACCAAGGAAGCTCGGGGGGTGTGCTTGGGGGGTACTCTCTCTCTCTCTCTCTCTCTCTCTCTCTCTCTCTCTCTCTCTCTCTCTCTCTCTCTCTCTCTCTCTCTCACACACACACACACACACACACACACACACACACACAGTCACAAGCTCATTCTCACTTGGTAAAATTTCAAGAACTCCATCTCCTTCTCTAAGCTTGTTGAGAAGTTGAGAGCCTACACCAACACTCTTGGCTATGGAATGCAAATCCAACCAAGAGCCATGCTTCAATGCTTAAGCTTTCCATCTTCATTACTATGGTATTATGCTATGCTAAGCAAGAAGAGTGATGATAAGTGACGAACATTTTCTTTCTTATATGGATGTTTCTTCTTCTTCTTCCCTATCCTCATCCCCCGCTAGATCTCTCCAGCTTCGAAGGTATTTGAGGCCTTGGGAATGAGGTCGGGGATGGTTAATGCTTTTACAAAGGTTATTTTATGCTTGTGATGCATGAAGTTTTCCATCTTCATTGCATCACCTAGGTCTCAAGGAAACCAAAGATTGTATTGTATCAAGTCTCTCTTTATGGGAGAATCTATAATACAAAATCCTATTGGAGGGGGGACGGGCTCCACATAAATCCGGTCCTCAACTGCTGTCAAGTTCTCTAATTGTCTCTGTTGCAAAAGTATTGTCCATGCCAAGTTAATTAATTATATATGTTATGTTGCTATTGCTAATTAAGTTCACCCTCTATGTTCTCAAAGTAGTCTCATAAAAATGCCCACTCTAGTTCTCTTAATTCCGCTATTTTCAAAGTTCATAGGCCATTTCCATTACATTGGTATCAGAGTTAATCAGAGCTATTAATTTCTCTTTTCTTGCTTAAGAAGAGAGGTCCTAAAGTTGTCCATGAAAGGTTGAACCTATTCATTCCAATAGGGTAAGTGGAACGGGGATCTATTATCTTGGTTGAAAAGGACTTAGTTCCAAGTACACCATTGGAAACTGTAGTCTTAATACTAGAGTCTGTCGGGGATTTCCTTTGGCTTAACCATTATTGAGCTACTAGCAAGCTCAACAAGAGCTATAATCAAATGAGCAATGTTAGACCCTCTCCACTAGTCTTTGCAATCAAAAGTCTCTAAACCATGGGTGTGGATGCTTGAGAACTAATTTTCAAAGGTAAAGAAGAGTAGAGACTAAAGTTTTTGAGGGTACCAAAGCACAAAGTATTTTACACTTAAGTTTAATTAGCATGGCTGAAAATAGTAAAGAGAGTAAAATGAATATTCACAACTTTGATTTTTCACATTAAGGTGCTAATGATGATGCCCCCATGCTTGTTAATTATCTTGTCTCTAGGTTGCACAAGCTATGTGCAACCCTGCTTTGCAAGCCAAAGTTACTCAACAACTTCGTGCTTATGGGATTTCTTTTCCTCTCCAAGAGGAGAGAGAGATTAGGAGGCCTCTTGATGAGACTCCCAAAAGAAGACCCTCTCCCATAAGAGAAGAGGAATCCAAAGAACGAGAAAGAAGTGAGACATTAAGTTCCTCTAAAGATGTGGCTCCACAAAGACAGCGGTCTAGAAAATCGCCAACTCCTCCCAAGATGAAACGGCCAACCCATAGTACTTCTCCTTGTCACTCCAAAAGGGAAGAGAGGAAACAAAGTAAGAAAAAGGCAAGAAAGAGGTCACCCTCTTCTCCTTGTTCTTCACCTTCCTCCTCTTTCAGCAAAAGAAACAACTATTCTCCTAGAGAATACAAGAGGAGAGGACATCACAAATCCTACCCTTCTTGAAGAAGGTCCCAAAATTCAAAGAGGGAGGAAAGAGTACCTCTTTTCTTACCTATGATGGAACCTTTGGTTCTACAGACAAAGTATTGGCCTTCATCCACCAGCAATTTGATGCGGTCTTTGGGGAGACAAGAGCTTTACAGAGTCCTCCAAGCTATGCCATGTAGCAATGCACCAGTCTTCTAGAAAACTTCTCGTCAATGGTGGGCTAGCCTTTGTGGAAACTGCAAAGCCCCAAAGACATGGAAACCTCTACGAGTTTCCATCATGAAGCAATTCCTTGAAAGCGATACAAAGGACAAAGTGCTTACCAAATGGCGGAGTTTGAAGATGGTCTCCAATGAGTTTATCACATTACATCTACTTCGAAGGACACCCCTAGCACCTTAATCCTGAATGGGGCATTCTAAATGAAAATTGGGAGGATGAACTACAAACAATGACTTTAACCAACCTATACATGGGTCACATACCACGTGGATTGGTTAGATGCTCTACAATCTACATCAGGTGCTACTAGCATAGAGGAGCAACAACAGAGAGTTTGTGATGTGATCCATAGGATTATCAAGTTGGAGAGGAAAAACAAAGGGATTAACATGCCTTTAGTGGGTCTCATGAGATTATTGGATACAAGAAAGGCCAAAAAACCAACATTATCACAAATGGAGACTCCCTCACTGAATCCGGTGGATCCTTCACATGTTGTTTCATTGGGAGTTTTAGTACAGTCTGAGCCCATAAGCGATAGTTTTACCTTTCCAAATATAGATCATTTTTCTCTCGATGACACTACAGTCACCATGCCTACCCCACATATGAGCATGGCAAAAAATACACCCTGGACCTCATTTGTTAGTAAAGCCCTATTACCTAGTAGCACAGTGCCTACAACATTACCTACAAGTGTGTATCAATCATATGTATGTGTTGCCTCTCATGCTCATGTAGCTCCTACACCCCCAATTGTTTTGATAGCTTATGTTCCACAATCACCCTGTCCAAGCCCTTATTCTAGTAGCTAGCATTAACATGTCACATCTTGCATCCGTTATGCCTAGGGCCACACATATGAACCTTGAGCCATTGCATGGTGCAGTGATGTACCAAGCCTGGGACACAAGGGTCACCTGTATGCCAATCCCTAATCCACATGCAGTCTTGGGATTTCCTCTACTCGCTATACCTGCTCACTTGGGTGACTTGGCAACATTTTCTCAAGCTATAAATCGATCTATTATTGAAAAAATGTTTAGCATACCTGACAGAGAGCCTATAAGCAAAGCAGTACAAGTAGCTAAGCTCACACCAAAATTTAATGGAGATGGAGATGTTAGAAAGCATATTGAGGTATTTGAACACGTATGTGATTCTCTAGAAGAGCACAATGAACTACATAATTGAAAGGCTTTAAGCCTGACTCTAAGTGGGAAGGCACGAGACTGGTATAGAACCTTAAGGAATGAAGAGTGCACGCACTATCCCACTCTTAGGAGATTGTTCTTGAAAAAAAAGTACATACTAGAGGGAGTGCTTTGGGGTGTAGCCTCTCAGCTCCAGAAAGCCCAACGGGAGGAAGGTGAGTCAGTGAGAGACATTATTTGTCGCTTAAAGAATTTGAATTCTTGTTGTAATCCAAACAAGCGTTTCAACAATAATGAATTTCTTGATAGATTCATTCACTAGAGGTATCACTACTTGGGAAGAAGCACTCACCACCAATGCAATCCAATTGGAAGACAATTTAATGATTGTAGGAAAAAGAGTGTTTGTTGAGCCAAAATCGCAAGCGATTGGGCATGAGCCGATGACCAAATAATGCGTCCTCAAAGAGAAAAAGCTATTTGAGATTACTTTAGTTGACCTCACCAGGGCTAGTCAAGAAACTCTTAAGGATAATCGTGCTCCACAAAACAATCATCTATATCCGAGAAGGGAGCAACAATGGTGCTTAGTTTGCTTTGGTCCTTAAGCATTGAAGCATGGATCTTGATTGGATTTGCATTCCATAGCCAAGAGTGTTGGTGTAGGCTCTCAACTTCTCAACAAGCTTAGAGAAGGAGATGGAGTTCTTGCAATTTCACCACGTGAGAATGAGCTTGTGAGAGTGTGTGTGTGTGTGTGTGCGTGTGTGTGTGTGTGCGCGTGTGCGCGTGTGCGTGTGCGTGTGCGTGTGCGTGTGCGTGTGCGTGTGCGTGTGCGTGTGCGTGTGCGTGTGCGTGTGCGTGTGCGTGTGCGTGTGCGTGTGCGTGTGCGTGTGCGTGTGCGTGTGCGTGTGTGTGTGTGTGTGTGTGTGTGTGTGTGAGAGAGAGAGAGAGAGAGAGAGAGAGAGAGAGAGAGTATACCCCTCAAGAACACCCCTAGCTTCCTTGGTCGACACCTCCTTGTAGCTCAAGCTTCAATTTGATTGGACCCCTACAAGCTTAGCCACTCATATGATTTAGTCATATCAAGCAACCATGTTAGTAGTAGGACAAGTGCCCTTGTTACCCCTTTGAGAGAGAGTTCTTGAATAAACGCATAAACAATTAATTAATAAGCTAAAAGCTCATTTGACCCCTTTAGAGGCGAACCAATAGGCTTTAGGCACCTTATGAGCACAACATGGAGAGGAACTTGACAAGTTTCCTTGTTGCTTCTTTAGACTAGGCTTTGTCTATCAATTCTTGTGCCTCATGATCTCCTCTTGTTGAGCTTGGGGAACTCAATAAGGAGGCTTATTAGGCAGTGAGCTCCTGGTAGGAGCTCAATTTGATGGTCATCATCCCCTCATTTTGGAGGTAAGTCCATAGGGATATCATCGATAAAAACATCTTGAAATCCATTTAGAAAATTAGACAAGTTTAACTCTTCTTGATTCCTACCATCTTCATTTGATAAAACATTAGGACCTTTCATAGATTATTTGACAAAAATCATGTACGCAGAAACTAAGCTTTTCATGGATTTATCAAAAGCAGAAGAATTTACAAGGGATATGGTACGACCAGGCTCATTAGCATCTATGTACATATTCTTTTCCCTGTACTTGAAATACAACCTTCTTTTAGGGAACTTCACATTAACAGCCATATGGTCAAATCGTGGTGCCCCTAGGATGACATCTTCATGTTTGAGAGGAGAGATGAAGAAATCTTCTTTGTCAACATAGCCTTGGACATGAAGCCTCAATTTTCCAATCAAGGGAGTAAGTACGGCTTCTTGCCCCTTGAAGGCTCCATCGGCTACAACCACATCTCCCATCTCATGAGCTTAAATGCCTAACTTGGTGGCCAACTCTATTGATATGAGATTGTGAGTAGAGCCACAGTCAAACAAGATAAAGGCATCATGCTCCCTTACCTTTCCCCAAGAATAGGAGAGAGGTGATCCTTTGCAATGAGCATCCTCTTTTGGAGCTTCGATTGTGGAAGCTCTAGGAGTCTCATTGCAGGCATTTCTTTTCGGGCAAGAACGATAGCCATGTCCTTGGTCCCCACACTTAAACCATTTGTGGTCCTTACGAAAAGCTTCTAGCTCTTCATGAGAGAGTTCATTTTTACCTTTGTAAACTCCCTTCTCCTTGGACCGATTGTTGTTTTTGTTGTTGTTGGAATTGCTTTGGGAAGAGTTTTGGGCATTGTTCTTCCCCTTTGCTTCATTTTGATCTTTGTTTTCCATGGGCTTGGCATTCCTTTCAGCCTCTTGTTGGAAATTGATGCGCAAAGCAGCCATAGTGTTGTGGATTACTTTGGTGATAGAACTAGGCTGTTGAGAGTTGACATACACGGTCATTTCTTCAAGTAATCCTACACAAATTTGTTGCTTTTGCTTGACGAAGTCTATCTTTTGAAAGACAACAGCCTTGAGATGTAAATCCTAAGACTTGTCCATATATTTTTGCTCCCTTTGGTTCGAGTCTTCGGGAGTACTCGATTGCTTGCCTAGCATGATTATTTCATAGAGGCATTTTCCATTAGTTCTCTGTGTTGTTTTGCCTTGTGTAAGCTTTCAATTTCATTTTCCTAGCTACAAGGATATAGCACTCAACCTCTTGCACTTAGGTAGGAATCCTACCATCAAGTAATATAACTTCAGAGGGGAATAGCTCTGAAGGGCTAGGAAGTGCAGTGGATGGAATAGTCACATGGACACTCTCAAGGAGTATGGGGTTTACATTAGACATGAAAGGTGAACCTACTTCCCCACCCCCTTCATTTACAGCCGCATGTTCAAGCGAGTGGCTCTACTAAAGGTCTCTTTTAAGCGGCAAAACACGCTTTGCCCGGACCGTGGGCCTAAAGAATGCATGTCTTGACTCAAACTATTCCTTCACTTGAAAGAAATCTATGGAGAATCCTACTTCCTATATATATAAATCAAGACCGGGACCGAGGCAGGCCCCACTCCTACCCTTTTGCAAACTCAATTTCTCATCCTTTCCTTTTGCACACTAAACTTACATGAGTATGTTTTTTTTTCATCCTTTCCTTTTGCACACTCAACTTACATGAGGATGTCTTTTCTTTTCATTTTAGGTCTTGCAAAAATTACAAAAATTATAGAAATCGCAGAGAATGCAAAAGATGCACTAACAAAATAGTTTTTTCTTAGTTCCAACAAAAAATTTGTACTACTACAACAACAGATGTACAAAAATACAACATTCAAACTAACAAATCTGGCCTACCGCACACAAATTTGTGCAAAAACACAAAAATATTACAAAGAAATAGTAGCACAGCTACGTTTCAAGCTTGACCCGCAGTGTCTCCTTAACAACAACGCCAAAAATTTTATATTGCAGGGGACTTGCTGTGTGTTGTGCATGAGCCCTTGAGGCTACAAAAATACACCATGTGTGCATGTAAGCTCACAGATGCAGACATGTGTGTCACTCACCTTCGTATAGCTATCGATGCAAAAAACTCGTGCCACCATAAAGAGGGAGCTCATCACCGCTGCTCAACCATCTCACCATTGTTGTATTGGTGCTCTCTCTCTCTCTCTCTCTCTCTCTCTCTCTCTCTCTCTCTCTCTCTCTCTCTCTCTCACTCTCACACACACACACACACACACACATAGAGCAAGAGCACATGAGAGGAGGAGAGCAAGAGAAAACCATACAATCAAGAATGAAGAAAAGTTAGGGTTACATACTGATAGCCGTTTTTCGGCTTTCCATAATTGCCATAGTAAGCTACCTCACCCTACTAAATTCACCCAAACATTATGGCTATCCCTACCATTTCACTGTAAATAGGCGTGTGTGAGTTAGGGGGCTTTTCCCATATCTTCTTAAAATCCTCAGCTAGCTAGTCACTGGGCTAGTTGAGTCAAAAAAATAAAAAAAATAAAAAAAATAAAAAAAATAAAATATATTATGGCCCATTTGTGTGTAAATATTGCATTATATATATGGCCTAAATATAGAGATTTTTATAATTATTCTGGTATTTTATTTAAATATTTATACTTAGGTGTGTGTTTTATTAAACCTGTGTATGCCTTCTTTCATCCTCTTACACCATAAGTATATTTTTTGTCAATATGTACATACTCTAACCTTATATTTTTCCTTTATACAAATCACTCCCACATTTTCACCCTCACCCTCGTGAAAACAAAAATTGATTTCTACTCATTGGTCACGTTTATTATATTATTTACTTGCATACCTTTTCCTCTTTCACCCAAAATAATTCAAAGAGGGACCATATCATATGATTCTAATATCTTTCCATATCCATAACTCCTCCATATTTTTATTATTATTTTTACTCATTATTCTAACACCATGTGCTCATTGACCTAAAGTCCATGAATAGTCCATACACTAGTCCCACCATGTATATATTTCTTTATTCACCAATAATCCTCCTCCATGTATGTGTCAAGGGCAACTTGGATGCTTTGTATTATGATATGACAAACGAGGGGCTCACTCTTGGATGCATTGTACAAATTCAACAAAGGAGGGGGCCACTGAAGACTTTTTGTGAAGAAAAAACAGGTCTTTTGGTGGGATTTTTAATATCCATCTCCACTCCGAATTTGGAGTGGTGGTCAAAAGAGAAAATGTAGCCCACGCTTTGAATAATCACCTCAATTTTTTTCATGATTTTTGGAGCTACCAGCGGTGAGATATGATTTTTTGAGTGGACCCCAGTCTGCCCACTTTTCTTACAAGTAGCCCATAGTCTTCTCTCACCTCTTTCCACACTTCTACACACACACACACACATTTCTCTCAATCCCTCACTCAAACCTGCACCTTCAATGGTTTCTCTCACCTTCTTCACCATTAACCTCCCCACTTACTCCCATAGCTCTCATATGATCTCTCCATGTACATACACCATCTCTATGCCTCTCTCTATTATCTCCAAAGTACAATTCCATCTTACTCCTTATATATATACATAAATTCGGCATGTGTACCATGCTTAACCTCTGCAAATCAAAAGATCTCATCAACGGAATTACCATTTTCATCACGATGATCAACCTTGGCGGCGGTGGCGTAAAGAAGAGAAGACGAAGAAGAAGATCGATAGTCATTTTGAGAACCTACACAAGTAAGTCCAAAACTTCTTCAAGCTTCACCATCACAAGGATTTGCTCACTTCATTCAACCATCTTACTCCAACCATCCACCCCATTCTACCCATTGTAAATATATCATTAACTTTCTAGTGATTACTAACACTAACCACTAACATACTAACACAAAATAGCATTGACCTAACCATAAAAGACACCTCACCTCAAGACATGTACAGAGTAACTCTCTCACTCTCTCTCTCTCTCTCTCTCTCCCCTTACTTACTTTCACCTTATCTACCATCAATAATGCTCTCTTTTGAGCCCACACCCATGACTCAAGCAGACAAAGAAGGCCCACAATGTTTTGATATTCAAAAAAATCATAATCCTGATTTGTTAGCTTGTAAATTAGGATTTCCAATAATCTTAATGAGGGGTCTCCAACCTATAAATAGGCCCCTCTCCTTCTTGTAAAACAATCTCCAACATCTCACATAGCACCCCAACACTCTATGCGTGAGGAGAGACTTAGGTGTAGCAACCACTTGTGAGCTTCACTCTTGGTGTGAGAGAAGCCTTCAAGCTACACATTGCAAGTGAGAGAGCGTGAGTTCCACAAATCTCAAAACCACTATTGTACATGCTCCTTCATCATCAATAAATTGAGGTTTGGTGCATCAAAGGCGTGATTCGACGTTCAAATCTTCGTCCTTCCATTTGTGCAATACGGTTTGGTGAATTCAAGGTGACTTGTGTATTTTGAGTTTTTATCGGTTGATCTTGATTTTAGAAAGTGTTTTAGTGTGTTTTTCATTGTCAGTTTTGTGTCCATTGTAAGAGGGTATTGTGGTGAGAGGTCTCCCGCACCCTAAGACAGTGTGTGTGTGTTTTGGCAATGATTATCAATCACTAAGCATTGAGTGAGTTTTGTACAAGTTCTACGATAGCATCATAACGAACCATCTCCATTTGCAAGTCACAAATAAGGTATTACGCAAGATCCTTTCCTCTCTCTCTTCCCTTTGCTCTAGCTCTCTCTGGTCCATTTCATGTGTGTCTTGGTGTGAGGTTGCTTGTGTGTGTTGTGTGGTGCATCTTCTTGGTTGTGCCAAAATCTCTCTTGCGTCTTAGTTCGCATACCATAACTAGGTGGTGCCCCTATCTTGTTTGGGTTTGGCTGTGGGTTTGTTGTTGTGTTGTGCTTGTGGTTGCCCCAGCCCCAATTGAGCAGCACGGGAGCCTTGAGGGGTGTTTAGAGGTCGCCTCTCTTGTTGCCCGCCCCGGACCGCCTCAATACCACTTATGTGAGTTGTCCCTTCCACATATGTGCGCCCATACTTGGTCAATAGTTCAACATGTTATCTCTCCCTCTCTCTACGAAACCTATTGTGCGCCTATCATTGGCAATCGCCCATGAATAAACATGTGGAATCGACAAGCCCAACCTATGACTCAATATAAATAAATGAGACTTCCGCTTAAAGTGAACAAGGCATATCAGAGCAAATTCAATTTACAAGGCATACCCAAAGCAGAGTTTACACTCACATATCTATTAGAGTTTAAGGACAACAAATTCCCTGAGGACCCCTCTAAGACCTCGACCGACTTTCACCACAAAGCTAGCAGTCCCCCAGTAAACTCGATCGCATTACTCAACTTCAATTGGCTCTTGATCGAGTCATGGAAGAAAACTGTGACCTCAAAACTCACCTTAGCAAGCTAGAGGCATGCTTTGATTCCATTTTTGATCTTGTGATCAAGCAAGTCAAATAAAAAGTGTCTCAAGCTCACTCAGGAACCATTGCCAAGGTGCAGACTTGTGTGACAATGGAGCTTTGTGACCAATGACTACAAGAAGAGAACGCCCTCAAGGTTTGAATCAATGGGCTACCCTTGCCATGGTGTACCACCAAGGATACCCTCAAAGAAGCACTTATAAAGCTCAACAAAATTATTGAACCAGTTAGTGTCAAGCCAAAAACCATGTCTTGGATCAATGATACACATAGGCATGTGCCACCCGAGCCCTATGTTCTCAGGTTCAAGGATAAGGAGGAATGGATTAAGCTGTTATGCCAATCACACCTCCTCAAAGGAACAAATGTATGGATCATTGAGGAACTGTTTAAACTCAAGTTTAAAAAACACAAACTCATGAAAGTACACGAAGCTTACAAGTAGGATAAATGGATCATTTATAGAGGTCATAAATCAATCATCAAGAAGTTTTGAACTCCTAAAGAGGCTCCCCACTCACCTGACTCCCCGTAAGCTTTTCTTTTCTTTTTGTTTACCCAGCCTAGTGGACCCTCATTCCTTAACTTTTATGTATCCAGCTGAAACCCCTTCACTTAGAAGGAGACACTATAATGTTTTTCATGGTCCCATGGTCATATCTAACCTCCATGTACAATAATTCTCTCTCTCTCTCTCTCTCTCTCTCTCTCTCTCTCTCTCTCTCTCTCTCTCTCTCTCTCTCTCTCTCAGTGTGTATGTGTGTGTGTGTGCACACACTAAATTGATTCATAAATCTTCAAAAATAGGCTAAATGATCTCAAGTCTAATTAGCTCTCTCCTTGGATTTGGGTACGTCTGCGTAGACACTTCCTTAACCAAGTGATTAGAGCTAATTTTGAATCAAGCATTAGAATGTGTGAAATTTTTCTTCTTTATTAAGACTTGCTTGATTATGTTGGGCTTCTTGCTTTCTCCAAGCAGAGTTACCCTGCTTGATTGAACTATTGAAATGCCTTTGTGTACATAGCATTTTTGCAAACTTTTCAAATGCAAAAATTTTACGACGCATTTGGACCAAGCATTAAACAAGAACATCTTAATCATTTTTCATAAGTTTTGTATTTGATTTTTTTCTAAACTCTACTTATAAATCTTTGCTTTGTATGTGTGTCTGTGTGTGTGTGTGTGTGTGTGTGTGTGTGTGTGTGTGTGTGTGTGTGTGTGTGTGTGTGTGTGTGTGTGTGTGTGTGTGTGTGTCTATTTGTTCCAGTCTTTTTGTTTTGAAAGTGTGTGTGTGTGTGTGGCTTAAAAGGAAATTAAACTTTTTCTTTTTTAATGCTCTTTGAAAGCCAACTTCCCTTTTGCTAAATCCCAAATCTTGGAGGTTTTTTACTTTGAAATCAATCTCATTCGAGGCATCCCTTTCCAGTGAAATATTTTGGCATCGTGTGGCTTTCATTTTAAAAGTCAAAATTATTCAAGGTCATGCTCCCATGCCATCAATAGGTTCGTTACACTAGCATCAAAAATTGCAAAGAATGACCCCATACTTGTTTAATTTTTTATCTTTACAACTATTTATGTGTTTGATTATATTGCAATTTAATGCTTATTGCTTACAAATGGTTTAAAATTTTGTTACCAATCAAAATGTATGCTACAACTACATATGCTTTTTAATTGTATATAAGAATGCAATTACAGTGCCAAATTTTTTTGATTTTGTAGTGACTGAAGAAGGCCAAGGACACTCATCTCAAAGTCTCTTCCACCTTGACAAACGAGCTTCAACTCAATAGCTTCCGAGGACGAAATCTACATCAGGAAGGGGGGCATGTTAACCCTCACACACATTCCTATTATCTAAAATAGAAGCCGTATTATTATTTGGTAGAGTCATGTACCGGACTTGTCGGTCCAATAGAAATGGTTAAGAGTGATCCACCAATGAGAGGCGCACTCTAAAACTGAAACCTATAATGTTTGGGTAAGATTGGCTAAGTGTGGACGCCCAAATGTGAACGATCAAGCCCATATAAAAGTCCACCCACCTTTGTACATATCCATACAAACAAGGAAGAGTCTGCACCTCCTGTTGTAAGTTCACCGCCTACAACAATGTTGCAAATAAAATCATGGGAGAGTACCTTACCACCCTTGCAACCAGATGAAATGCATAGCGCGATTGAAAACTATTGGTTAAAGCCTTCACCCATAACAACTTGGAACAATTGGTTTCAAAAGGTGACGACATCATTTCAAAAGGTATGATCTACCCAAGGAAGGTGGGAGTGTTTGCTGACATCCATCATTCACTTGCTTCCCTCTCAACCTTCCTCCCTGACCTCTCAATCTCCAATCCTAGGAAATGTATATATAAAGCCTTATACTCACAAAAACAAGATAAAAAAGTAAAAGAGCAAGAGCCACCAAACAATAATGTGGAGACTTACAAGTTCTATACATAACACAAAATCATAAAAACACATTATGCACAAGAACACAACCCTTGTAATATTTGCACTCTAACCATTATCTATCTGTGTGTATAGATATGGCTAGTAGGCTAGAGTCATCTACTCCTGCCTTGGGTGAGAGGTACCCTCGTTACTTTTCACAAGTGTTTCACATGGTCTTTTCGGTGCTTGCCTGTGAATGGGATTTGGTAGGTATGCTAGCATGTGAGAGGAATTTCAAGAAGTTAGAATGGCTGATACGTCTCTTGACCACGACTAATCCATACTTGGTAGAGAGCGTTTATCCCATTGCACAAGCCTACCCCTTTGACCAAGATGACTATAGGCATCTAGTGACCTTCTTAGTAAACATTGGTGCCTCTGATGAAGAAGAAGATTTACATGATGACACGGATGGCACATATGGTCTCATGGATGATGACTTTGTTTTTGTCAACAATGAGGATAGGGGTTTAGCCTTAGGGTTTTGCCTCAATCTCTACGATATCCTATTCCCTTGACTCTCTAGGGGGAGTGCAAATAATTAGGCTAGGGTTCCTTATGTTTTTTATTTGTGTTCAATAAGTGTTGGTACCTTTTCCCACTGATGTGCCTCTGGAAGGTGGATGTTTGGTGGTAACTATTGTGCAGTTGTGACTACATAAGGATGCCTTTGAAGGACAACGGAAATGCATGTTTACATGTTACAACGGATGTTCTCCATTATATCTGGTGTACTACTTCCTTTTATCTATGCTTCCACATTTACATGTTTGCATCTTGTCATTTGAATTCAAACAATGCATAAAATTTATGAAGTTGTGACATTGCCAATTTAGATGCTATAATTTTTCAAACTTCTAGTACCTTGTTCTTCTCTTTGAGTTTGGTCTATTAGTTGGCTTTAAGTAGGTATCATGACCTTAGGCTAAACTAGACCACTTAATTGCTTACTTTAATTCCTGAATAGTCTAATAATTGTAGTAACTTTAGTAATGTTTTAGGCTATGAGGATATAGTTATCTCTAGTTTATTCCACCCAAGTGTGACTTGTGTTATGGAAGCCCACGTGTGAAGCTGGTATTTGAGACTGTTGAACCTACACCAGATCAGTACTTGTACTTATGTTTAATCAATCAACTCTAAGTCAGTCGGATCTTAGTTAGTCGAAATTTGATAAGTCGGATTTTGGTCAATCGGATGTAACAGTTATAACTGTCAGAAGTTCCTATTTAAAGGTCATGCTGGTTCACGCGAGAATGTAATTTTTGGGTTGAAATGGAAGTTATCTATGGACCAAGATGAATCAATTGTGTAGTCTCTTGCTCTATGCTTCATGTTTGTTCTGCAATCTGCTATGTCGGAAGTTGGTAAATAATGAAATGCTGATGAGTTGAATGTATTTGCCTTTGTTTTACTCTGTCTTTAGTGTGTGTGACATGTTGTCAACACTTTAGTTTTGTTTGTGTTGAAGAACCCCAACACTTTGGCGATCCTGTTGTTGTGAATCTGTGGAGAATCATGTATGTCACAACAAGAGAGGAGAGTAGGTAGAGTTTATTATACGAGGACACGGGCGCGAGCAGGAAACCTTGATATTGATCCTTTTCATTATGATGATGCCTCTGATGGAGAGGAGGAGTTCGGTGACAGTGAACAGGAGTTATTGAACCAAGGGGCTGAGGGTTCTGTGAGAGCATATGGGAGGCACGTGAGGCAATTTATTGGAGCACTTGCCTTGACAGGAAGACCTGCAGGGACAAGAAGAAGGCTTCAATTTGACCCACTACAGGGGGCTACCAGGCAAAGACCTAGGAGACCACCCAGAAATCCTCCCATGGCCCATCCAAACCCTACAGTGAAAGCAGCCAAATTTAGAGGAAAGTTGAAAGAAGATGCAGACTGTCATGCTGCCCAGTTTGAAACAAAGTGGCAGGCTAGTGGTTATCAGGCCTTGCATAATGACCAAACAAAGATGGAGCAATTTGCAGCTACATTAGAAGGCAAAGCCATGAGTTGGTTTAGCCAATATGGTATAGCTCATTTTGCTACCTATAATGCTTTGAAAGCAGCTTTTTTACAGAGATTCAGAAAGGAGAAGACTCCTAGACATTTTGAAGAAACTCAGGGTGATCAGACAAAGGGATATGGTGGTTGAAGATTTTGCTCAGAAGTTCAGAGTTTTGGTTGAGAGACTTCATGGCAATGAGAGACCCACTGATGAGATGTTGGCAGGATATTTTTTGACAGGTTTGAGGAAATATTTAAAGAATGTTGTGGCAAGTGTGGATATAGGTACAGGTTTTGCTGCACTAGTTGATGAAGCAGTCAGAGTCGAGAAAAGACTTGGCAGACCCAAAATGAAGAGCAGGTCCAAAGAGAATGAGGATTCTGATGATCATTCAGACTCCACTGATGCCCATGAAACTGATGAAGATGTTGATTCAGATGATGACACTGAGTCAAGTGATTTTGAAGAAAAGTCAAAGAAGAAGAAGAAACGCACAAAGAAGAAGTCCAAAAAGGATAAAGCAACACAAGAAGGGGAATTGGTGAGTAAATTAAAGAGAATTGGTTATTCAGTGTTGGCACCCAAATCTAAGTTGTATTGTGAAATATGTGAAAAACAAGGACATCCCACCTCTAGGTGTTGGTTTAACCCCAGGAATAGGGAGCAGCCAAAAAATTTTGAACTTATTCCATCTTACAAAATTTTCTACATTGCCAACTTGACAAGCAAATATTGCTTTAGTCAAGGAGAGTTTGGCAGTTAGATGACATTTGATAACTAAGATTTAGGAGCTATCTCTTTTAATCTTGGGAAATCTCATGATTCTCAATAAGCTGTATGATTCATCAAGCCGATTCTCTATGAAAGATCAACAACGTGAATTTTCTTTTACCTTGAAATTTGTATGTCAACAGGAGCCCATGTTAGCTAAGAGCCCTCATGATTCATTCTCTATCATCTTTCCGATGAACTTATGCAAAGCAAGGCTTCACTTTCAGGAATCTTGCATAGAAGTTTCCAAAGTTGGGAATATGCTATTGCATATGAACTTGGGGAAACTTGGCAACATGTCTACCTGATTTTCTATTGGAGGTCGGTATGAACCAAGCCACAAGGGCATGCAGGGAACATCCATTGACATCTCCAAATTTCTCAGCATAGATGGCTACGATCTAGATTCAAGCAAAAGAAACTGCTCGCAGAGGGGTGACAAGGTTAGACAAGGTTAGGCAACCTTAATGGATGGTTGTTTACACTTGGCATGAGGCAATGAGGCAAATCATGTTGCGACTAAGTTTAGTACCTTCATGTTTAGGTCAGGTTTTTAACCTCAATCACCAATTATGGTGGGGTTGTTTACTAATGAATAATGACCTATAAATAGCATGGCCAAGGGGCTATATAGGGCATGGTTGGGTGGCTATGTGCATGTGTTAGTCCCGCAAGTCTTAGAACTATACCTAGGTCTAAGGTTAAAGGGCCTAACAAACTTATGTAAAATGACCTAGGGATTGGGCACAAAGACTAAATACTCAAGGTACATGCTACAAACCTTTTTAAAAAGGCTTGACCATATTTGTATAAGTATGGTTGTACAAATGTCTATCATATGATGATCGTACATTATGAGTAGTCATACGTTGTACAAAAACTTCCAAGGTTCATTAGGCAAAATTTGGACTCACAAAGGGGCCCTTTAAGGAGTTTGACTTTACCTCTCTACACCAAAACGGGCGCATGGATAAATTTTAGCAAATAAACTCTAAAGTTGGCGGAGGTTTGATAGTTAGAATGTCCTCTTCAAGCTCTATCTACTGATATATAGCACGCCATGAGATTCCTCATATTTTAGAAGATTCTTTTTTTGATTCACTTAGATTCCGACAGAGTTGTCACATCATAGGTGAATCAAAAAAAGAATCTTCTAAAATATGAGGAATCTCATGGCGTGCTATATATCAGTAGATAGAGCTTGAAGAGGACATTCTAACTGTCAAACCTCCGCCAACTTTGGAGTTTATTTACAAAAATTTATCCATGCGCCCGTTTTGGTAGAGAGAGGTAAAGTCAAACTCCTTAAAGGGCCCCTTTGTGAGTCCAAATTTTCCCTAATGGCTAGCGAGTAGCAAATCTTTCATATAACCCCCTACTCTCCAGAGTTCTCTTCATCAATCCTCAACAATTGTGATATTCATCCATATTTAGTAGTTTCTAGGGTTGCAGTTCCCACTATTGTGCCTCTTTATTTGCACCATTGTGCAACACTGCAAATGCACTTGCCGCCCTCTCAAGGTTTCTAGATCTTTGAACTTGATTCAATCACGTGATTTACCTAAGCAGTAGGTCAAGGCCCCCAAATATACTTGAGATCCATCCTCACCTACACCCATCAATAATTAAAGTGTTGCTTCTTGAAGCATTCGTTATTCAACGCTCTCTTCTTCTTGATCTTTGCCTCCTTAGTTCAATATCTTCTTGGTTGTAGTGATAGATTGGGCTCCTCCAATAGTTCCATGCCTTCAATTAGTACTCCCTTTGATCGCCACCTCCTGGTGGTGAGATTGGGTCCGTACATGGTGGCAAGACCCACTACAAGCCACCTAGAAGCCCTCCTAATTTGTGACATGTTTCCTGCACATTGTGTACACTCACCACATTTTTTGTGCCACTTGCCATGCTCATGAATAGCATACTCTCAAAAGAGCAAAACTCTTGCCTTTAAAAGGTTGCTCTCTTGCATGTTGAGCTTGTACAACTAGAGGTAAATATGCTAAATAAATTTTGGTAGTCTATAAACTCAATAGTGGATCATCAATCCTCATCTTTATATACCACGGTGTTGTGCCGCTTTGCGGGCGGGGTGAAAGATGCAAATCAGCATACATATTCAAAGTTTTGTCAAACTTATGGACAATGTTACTAGTGGTTCCAGTATGAGTGGTACCAGTTCTAGCGAGGCCTGTGTTGAGTACCAGTGTCTCAAGAGCCAGTGTTGAGTACCAGTATCTTGAGAGTCAGTGTCCAGTGCCAGTATCTCAAGTACCAGTGTCTTGAGTGCCAATGTCAAGTTCCAAAGACCAGCGCCAGTATCTCGAGAGCCAGTTTCAAGTTCTAGTGACCAATGCCAGTATCTTGAGAGCTAGTGTCAAGTTCCAGTGACCAATGCTAGTGTCAAGTTCCAGTGACTAGTGCCAGTGTCAAGTGAGCCAGTGTCGAGTGCCAGTGTCAAGTTCTAGTGACTAGTGCCAATATCTTGAGAGCCAATGTCGAGTGCCAGTGTCAAGTTCCAGTGACTAGTGCCAATGTCTGGAGAGCCAATATCTCGAGAGCCAGTGTCGAGTGCCAGTGACCAGTGCCAGTGTCTCAAGAGCCAGTGTACAGAGCCAGTAAAACCAGTACAAGTTGTGCCACTTGCCATGCTCATGAATAACATACTTTCAAAAGAGCAAAATTCTTGCCTTTAAAAGGTTGCTCTCTTGCATGTGTACACTCACCACATTTGTTGTGCCACGTGGCATGCTCATGAATAACATACTTTCAAGAGAGCAAAACTCTTGACTTTAAAAGGTTGCTCTCTTTGCATGTTAAGCTTGTACAACTAGAGGTAAATATGCTAAATAAATTTTGGTAGTCTAAAACTCAATATTGGATCATCAATCCTCGTCTTTATCTACTACAGTGTTCTGTCGCTTTGCGAGCATGGGGTGAAAGATGCAAATCAGCATACATATTTGAAGTTTTCCCAAACTTATGGACAATAATACCAGTGGTTCTAGTACTAGTGATACCAGTACTAGTGGTACCAATACCAGTGGTACCAGTACCAGTTTCACCAGTTTCAACGAGGCTTGTGTTGAGTACCAGTGTCTTGAGAGCTAGTGTCGAGTACCAATATCTCGAGAGTTAGTGTCCACTGCCGGTATCTCAAGTATCAGTGTCTTGAGTGCCAATGTCAAGTTCCAGTGACCAGCACTAGTATCTTGAGATCCAGTGTCAAGCTCCACTGACCAGTGCCAGTATCTTGAGAGCTAGTGTCAAGTTCCAGTGACCAGTGCTAGTGTCAAGTTCTAGTGACTAGTGCCAGTGTCAAGTGAGCCAGTGTCGAGTGACAGTGTCAAGTTCCAGTGACCAGTGCCAATATCTTGAGAGCCAATGTCGAGTGCCAGTGTAAAGCTCAAGTGACTAGTGCCAGTGTCTCAAGAGCCAGTATCTCCAGAGCCAGTGTCGAGTGCCAGTGTCAAGTTCCATTGACCAAAGGGTAGTTTTTTTTTACAATTTTGGGGAGTGAAGATTTTGGGGAGGACAACGAAGGAAAGTCAAAAAAGAAGAAGTGTACAAGCAGGTCTTAGGAGGTTGAAGTTTATCTGGCAGATTGTGGGTTGTTCCCATGGGGGTTTGGGATATCTAAATAGGGGATTTCAAATCAATAGGCATACCTTTGTTGGTGTATGCAATCCAAATGTATCAAGGGTTCCAGATGTCAGATTAATGGAAACATCTTTTGATTGTCAGCCTCAATTAAATGTTAATATCTTTTCTAAGTTGGATTTTAGCCATTAACTTTGTTTCGATCAAAGCGATATTCTCATGCAATTCTCTCTAAGCATCTTTATATTTTCTTATTACCACTAAATCGGCCTTAACTGCACTGGTTTCCCTCGGTTTATATTTCAACTCTTTCTCCATCTACAGTCAGAAGCCCAGCGCTTTCTCGATCGACCTTGGAGAAACACGCACTCCGACAAATTTGGGAAACCCGACGTGAACTTGATCGGGGTAGACGGAGCTAGCCATGTCGACAAGCCAAGAGAAAGAGATGCAGCAGATTATGGGGTTAATCGTTGCTATTTTGCAACAACAGTATGCAAGTCAAGTGCAGAATGTGAATCAAAGTTTGGGTACCAATGTCAAAAATGAGAATCGAGAATTGTATTAGTGTGCAAAAAATGAATTGGGTGGATTTCAAGGACAGGATAACACATAATTTTTTAAAGTATCGGAGCCAGTAATGGAAAATAGGAAATTTGAACCATCAGATAACTGGAAACAAGAGATGCTGCTACAATTAGCACTTGAAAATGCCAAACGCTTAGTTTTTTATTAGCAGGGGATTTTTGATGGTTATGATTGAGTAAGATACCTAGAGTGCTATGACGAGCAGCTGGAGCTGCATGGGGTGCCAAAAGAGAATAAGATTCTAAACTTCGACAGGTTTGTTATCCCAAATTTCATTGAACGAGTTCAGGGGCTTCAACAACAACATATGCATATTTGGAGCGAGTTTCAAGCTGCTGTTATCCGAGAACGTTGGGATCCAAGCATGTATGAATATGATGAGGAATGTGTTAATATGCCTACCTATGCGGAGGTTTGTAAGCAGATTGGGGCTATGCTGGAAACTGCTATTGATGAATGCTTGCTTGAGGATGATAGGCTATTACCTCATAAGGGTGATGAAGAGGTTGTCTAAGCTATCTATGCAAAGCTTGGAATTGCAGATTCCATGTTAATGGCTGAAGTTGAAGACTCACAAGGTAGAGAAAAGCATGAGGATTCAGAGGGTCTGTACACACATGTGGGTTCACAGGGTGTGGATGTACATGAGCATCTAAAGGATTTGTGTATATAAAATTTATAGGGTTTGGATTTACCATATTTTACGGGCTTGGATGTGCAAGAGTATGTGCTTCACTTTGCAGATATGCAAAGTGATGATTTAGAGGGGGTGCAGACTCCTTCTTTATCAAGAGTTTGTGACACAGGGCTCACTTTATGGTAGAATGATCGTGAAGTTGATGATGCCTATTCAGAGGGGGTGCACACAAAGTGTAATCTCTTGGTGTTGCATATGATTGGTTGCATTGTGCCGATGATATGGACAAGATAGTCGATGCAATTTTCAATGTGCATGCTGAGCTTTGTGCTACAGAAGTTCAAAGATATTTGGATGAGGGGGAGAAACTTGATGAGCAGTCTACAGCATATGTGGCTAGAATGCATACCATATGTGGAAAGCCTAGTTTGCAGTCTGAGATGTGCGGGATAGAGGAATCTTCTGAAGCAGTGGACCTTGAGCTTATGTGCTTATTGGATGAAGCTTGGAAGGCTTCTCACTTACAGATACAAAGGGTACCGAGCCATTTGATTTCATTCATACGCACGTTTATCCAGATGTGGTTGATGTTGACCTTATGCAGTTTTTGGATGATGCTCTATTGGGTTTTGGGCCTATACAAACTAGGGAAATGTTTTCAGATGCATCTCGAAGAGGATTTTTCTAGAGGCTTAATGTATCCAAATATGCATGCTTTGGAGTTTCAATGCTAGAGGGGGTGAAGGTGAATTACCAATCCTCCTACCCGTGATTGATGATCAACAATTGGATGAGCTAGCTGCACAAGGGATATGGCAGTATCTAGTGATACATGTTGTTGTATGGGATTTTTTGATGCCCTATGATGTAGGGGATGTTAAGGTAGATTTTCATCCAGAAGGAAACACTTATATGCATGGTCCGGCGCAATTGATTGAGATGTCGTTCAATCCGGGTGGAGATGGACATGTGCATGGTTTGAGGTGGTTGACTTATATACCATATGATCCAGTTGGGGTTCATGATGGTTTATGGGTTAATTCATGCTTATTCTCTATTGCTAGAAAATTCTTGTGTTTTCCTTGTAACATTTAATGGCCTATTAACTTGTGTGTAGCGGAAAATAGCATGAACATAGTGAGCATTTCATTAAAATAGATTCCTAATGAGAATAACAAGAGTGCTTGGGTGGAGAGAGCAACAAAAGCATAACACCTACTTAGATAGCATAACAATACTTCAAAAGAGAGAGAAATTAAGCAATTGACAACAGTTGAGGACCGGATTTGCATGGAGCTGGTCCCCCTCCAAAAGGCTTTGTATTATGGTTTCTCCCATCAAGAGAGACATTTTACAATACGATTCTTTGTGTTCCTTCAATACTAGCTAGTGCAATGAAGATGGAAACTTCATGCACTAAGCAAAACACTTATCAAACACAACATCAATTCCCTCACGATCTCAAACCCAAGACCTCACACACCTTCGAAGATGGTGAGAGCCAATGGGGTATGAAAGTAGATTGAGAGGAAGAAGGAGAAAGACATTTTACAATAGGATTCTTTGTGTTCCTTCAATACTAGCTAGTGCAATGAAGATGGAAACTTCATGCACTAAGCAAAACACTTATCAAACACAACATCAATTCCCTCACGATCTCAGACCCAAGACCTCACACACCTTTGAAGATGGTGAGAGCCAACGGGGTATGAAAGTAGATTGAGAGTATTCTTACAAGAAAGATGTACATCTCCTCACATAATCACTCATATTAGCATAGCTTAGCTTAGTTATTAGCATGGTAGAGGAGATGAGCATGCATTGAAGCTTGGCTCTTGGTTGGATTTGCATCACAGAGCCAAGAGTTGTTGGTGTAGGCCTCCCTTCTCACAAGCTTGGAGTAGGTGGTAAGCTTTCCATTAAAGCTTGAGAAGGAGAGAGAGTCTTCTTTGCTTCACACATGAGATTGTGTGAGGGTGTGTGATAATGCCTTGCAAAATTCAGCCCCCTCTCTCTCTCTTGGTCGACCCCCTTGCTAATTGCTCATGCTACAACCCTATTGGACCTCCCCAGGCCCCCAGGCCTAGTTAATCGAAATTAAGCAGCATAAGTGATAGCCTTCTGACATGTGTCTCCCTTTCCCCTTTTATGAGAGCTTTAGGTAATTAATAAATGCAAGTAAACTCTCATTGGATCCCTTTGCCTCCTGGCCAATAAAAATCAGGCAAGCCATTGGGCTGCTGAATGCTCATTGGTCCCCTTGGGAGACTGTCCAATAGTCTTCTAGAGAGCTTAATTCCTATTGGTTCTTTTATTAAGTGTTTTTAAATTAATTAAACTAGATTTACTCTAGCCCAATTCTCATTTGTCCACCTCCATGGCCATCCAATAGGATTTGAGTACACCTTGTGGACATCTGGCCTAGGGAGCTGACATGTGTCCCTCTTTCCCCTTGTGTACAAATGAAGATTGTGAGTGTGTGTGGGTGTTTCTCTATTATCCCCTACTTCTTGGGCTCGCCCCCTCCTATGTAGGGACTTGTGAAGACATTTGTACACACACACAAAGCATCCAAATTTCCTAAGCTTTGACCTTTGGACACAACCTTTGAATTTTGGAACCTTAGCATTTTGGAAGTCTTGATGGGCTGAACCTTAGGTCTTTTAAGCCCATTGTTGCACATTGCTCTTTTGCAGATGGCCCCCCCTTTGGATCCCTACTGTGGCCGGTCTGCTAGCTTAACCAATATTCTAGCTTTTTCTCTCCTGGCACTTCCACATATTAAATGATCAGTTTAACATGAGAAAATCATTTAGGAGAATTAGATATTGATTATTATGACATTATCTCTCTCTTGAAATCATAGTTGTCCTTGACTATGGGGTAGACAAGATAAAGCTGAAGTCGCGGAGCGGAGCGTGGGTCGACTCTCACACACACACACACACACACACACAGTGAGCTTACACAGTACAGTACGCAGAGAACTGTTAGAAGGGTTATCTCCCAAATCCTTAGTATTCACAAAGTATAAGTTAGTATATACAAAGAGTTAGAGGAAAGTGAGTTAGGCGGACGGCCAGCCATATCCGCATAAGAGGCCACTTGGGCTTTAATCCCAACAACCTCCCACTTAAAGTCCAATGTGGCACTTTAAGTAACTGTAAATCTATGAACATAAATGTACAAAGATTTACATGGCTGCCATCTATCCAATGCCCAATAACTCACGACAATGCACAAAGCCCTCTCCTGGAAGTCCCTTTGTGAGTAGATCAGTAGGATTGTCCTTGGTGTGGATCTTCAACAGTTGTATCTGCTTGTGTTCAAGTACTTCCCTAATGAAGTGATATTTGACATCAATATGCTTAGTCTTCGAATGGAACAGTGGATTCTTTGCCAATTGTATAGCACTTTGACTATCACAATATAACTCTGGCATATCTACTTTGATTCCCAAGTCTGCAACCAATCTACCAAGCCAAATAGCTTCTTTGCATGCCTCATTTGCTGCAACATACTCAGCTTCTGTAGTAGACTGCGTAACACAATCTTGTAATCGAGATCGCCATGATATGGCACCTCCAGCCAATGTAAAGACATAGCCTGATGTAGATCTCCTCTTATCCAAGTCTCCTGCATAATCTGAGTCAGTGTATCCTCTGACACTCAAATCCTGACTACCATAGCATATGCGCATACTCTTTGTATGTTTTAAGTATCTCATGATACCTTTCACTGCCTCCCAATGTTTCTTGCCGGGATTTGACATATATCTGCTAACCACTCCCACTGCAAATGCAATATCCGGACGTGTAGCAATCATTGCATACACCAAACTACCCACTGCAGACGCATATGGAATCTTATCCATTTCAGCCTTTTCTTCCTTAGACACAGGACAATCTTGTTTGCTAAGTTTCACATATGGTGGCAATGGAACACTCAATGCCTTTCCCTTCTCCATATTGAAACGTTGCAAAACCTTGTCAATATACTCTGTTTGAGATAACCAAATCAACTTCTTTGATCTGTCTCTCTCAATGCGCATACCAAGTATATGACTTGCCTCACCCATGTCTTTCATGTCAAATGATTTTGCCATCTTTGACTTCAAAGCTGAAATTTCTTCCAAGTGTTTGCCAGCAATCAACATGTCATCCACATACAAAATAAGGATCAGCCAACTGCCATCCTTAGCCTTCTTTGTATATAGACAGTGATCGAACTCACTACGTTTGTAGCCTTGAGAAAGCATAAACTGGTGGAACTTATGGTACCATGCCCTCGGTGATTGTTTTAAGCCATAAAGACTCTTTAACAACTGGCATACCAAATGTTCCATGCCTTTCTCAACAAACCCTTCTGGCTGCTGCATGTAAATTTCCACATCTAAATCACCATGCAAGAACGTTGTCTTGACATCCATTTGGTGCAACACCAAATCCAATATAGCAACCAATGCAAGAAAGCATCTCAATGTAGTCAACTTGACCACTGGAGAGAAGACTTCATCAAAGTCAATGCCTTGTTCTTGCTTAAAGCCCTTGGCAACAAGCCTTGCTTTGTACTTTGGCTGACTATCATGAGCGGTGATCTTATACCTGTAAACCCATTTACAGGGTAGAGCCTTTTTGCCATGTGGTAATTTAACCAACTTCCATGTCTGGTTTTTATGCAGAGCTGTCATCTCTGACTGCATGGCCAACTGCCATTTTTTCGAGTCAACCACTTGTAATGCTTCCTTGTAACAAGATGGTTCTCCGCAATCTGTGAGCATGACATAATTTAGAGATGGCACATAACGATCAGGTGGTTTGGAGACACGCTCAGAACGTCTCACCACAACTGATTCTGCCTCTCTAGCCACTATAGGCTGTTCCTGAGCCTGACTATGCTGTCTTGATGTGCTAGCACTAGGTCCATCTTCCCTGAAGACAACTCTTCTGATCTCCTCTGTCTTCTCTGGCTTAGCGTGAAACTTGGCTTCATTGAAATGCACATCATTGCTACGAATAAGCTTTCTGGACTCAGGATCCCAAAGCCGGTAACCCATCTCGCTGATTCTCCGTAGCCAAGAAATATACACTTCTTGCTCTTTGGTTCTAACTTATTTCTGAACTCCTTAGGAATATGGCTATAAGCTTCACAACCAAAGACTCTGAGATGCGTATACGAAGGTGCCTTGCCTGTCCATAGCATCTCGGCCACTGCACTCTTATCCAGAACCCTACTAGGAGACCTGTTGATCAAATGGACTGCTGTAGCCACTGCTTCCGCCCAAAATCCATCAGGCAACTCAGCATTTGACAACATGCTTCTGACCTTCTCTTGTATGGTCCTATTCATACGTTCTGCAACCCCATTCTGTGAAGGATTATATGGTGCAGTAAGTTCCCGCTTAATCCCTTTTGCTTCACAAAAGTCTTGAAAAGCTTTGGGAACGTACTCTCCACCATTGTCAGTTCTCAAGCACTTCAGCTTCTGACCACTCTGATTCTCCACCAGTTGCAAGAATGTCTTAAAGACCTTGAGCACCTCATCCTTGTGCTTCAAGAAGTAAACCCATACCTTGCGAGAATAGTCATCTATGAATGTACAAAAGTACGCTGCTCCCCCTAGTGACAAACTAGGCATTGGTCCGCATAGGTCACTGTGTACAAGAGCTAACCGTTCGTCCCTACGATTCCTCTTTGATCTGTGCGGTTCTTGTGTTTGCTTACCATAAACACAATGCTCACAAAACTCGAAATCTTGAAATGAAAAGCCAGGCAAATAACCATAATGAGAAAGTATTTCCATTCCTCTTTTTGACATATGTCCCAACCTACGATGCCACAGTGACACACTTGGCTGCTCAATCACATTAATTACATGGTTTTTAACCTCTGAAACATGTAAAGTGTACAGAGTTCCTGACTTGCTGCCATGTGCTACAGTCATCGAACCTTTGGAGATCTTCCAAGCGCTGTTCCCAAAAACTGTCACATAACCCGCATCATCCAACTTCCCTGTACTAATCAAGCTCTTTCGGATTGCTGGAACATGTCTGACATTCTTGAGCCATAAAGAAGAGCCATTCTGAAACTTCAACTACACATCTCCCACTCCAAGTATGTCACAAACCTGCTCATTGCCAAGTCTGACATAATCTTTAGTAGCCACATATGATGTAAACCACTCTTTGTGCGGAGAAACATGTAAAGATGCCCCTGAGTCGATAATCCAATCACTCATAGCATGTCCATCCTCTGCAGTCAAGAAAACAGAATCAAGATTGCTTGTAAGGAAGATGTCACCAGCTGCTATACCAGACTCACTGTCTGAACCAGATCCTGTGACATTCACCTCTTCAATCTTCACTGAACTCTTCTTTTCATCTTGCTCAGAACTCTTTGTTTTTCCTTTTTCTTGTTTCCACTTCGTACAGTCTCGCTTCATGTGACCCTTCTTGCCACAATGGTAGCATTCTATGTCATCCTTTGACTTTGAATCACGAGACTTACTTCGGTTTTGTGCCTTCTTACCCTTCTTCTCTTTAAACTGTTGTCTCCCTCGAACGACCAAAGCACTATTGCCTTTGCCTTTGTCAATGTTCTTCCTGTTCACTTCCTCTGTGAGCAAGCTGCCTTCTACATTGGCACTTGTAAGACCTTCTGGCGCGACAGAATTACTTAACGCTGTACGAAAAGTATCCCAACTGTCTGGCAAAGTGATTAAGAGAAACATAGCCTTCACTGAATCTGGAAAGACTATCTCCTGTGCTGTTAACTGGCTGAAAATTGTGTGAAATTCATTCAGATGATTTGACATGGCTGTCCCTTCCTTCATCTTCAAATCCACCAATTTCTTGAGCCAGTAAATCTGAGAAGCAGCACTTTGTTTCTCATACATACCACATAGCTTTTGCCATACGCCATACGCTGTAGTCTCTTCTGCTACGTTGAAGTAAACATTTTCTGCCAGTGTCAGCATGATTGTGGAACAAGCTAACTCGTCAAGCTCTTCCCACTCATCTTCAACCATACCTTCTGGTCTCTCCCCCTTGAGCTTCAGTGGCTTCACTTGTTTTTTCTGCACCAAAACCTGCCAAATCTGCTTCTTCCAGAATGGAAAGTTTGTGCCATCCAGCTTCTTTATGTTGTAAAGAGTCTCACTTTGAGAAGATGCCATATCTGCCAAACTACTTACTCCTGAGAAAAATCCGGCAGAGTTTCCCCTGTAAACTGGCCTTTGTACACAGTAAACAAGCTGTAATCAACAAGCTGAACACCTCTCCTCAGGAACTGTCAGTATTTTGAAAATTTTGACAGAGTCTCCCCTGTAAACTGAGCTTTGGAAACCAAAAGATAGCTCAAAAACAATAAAAAATAGCTGACCAGTGACAAATCTAAAAAATCTCTGTAATATGCTGTCCTGTAAGCATACACTGTCTCCTCTCTGGGCGATGACAGAACCTGTATCTGTCTCAAGACTGAACCCTGAACAATGCCTCAACGGCCTGACGCATAAGATGCAATCCAGTGTCTACACAAAGTCATACATCGTAAGGGATAAAAGTCGCCAAAGAGGATGCGTGTAGAGGGGAACTCCAGCAACCTAATCCACCTCACACTGGGTAACCCAGCCCCCAGTGCTTGACTTCAAAAAACCTCACACACGACCCTCTCAGATGGCTCAGCAAGCTGCCCAGAACTAGCATACATCCTATAATAGACCAATCACTGTCCTATGACCGCTGCGGCGGTCTGTCTGCTAGCGTGACTCACAACTAGCAGACCCACAATCACAGTACATCAATCTGCAATACATGCCAGTGGTGTCAAGCCGTCGTATGGCCACACCTCCCCTGGAACCTGGCAAGCACAAGAAGTAACAATGCAGACTGCAATATATATATCTGATGATATATATGTGTACCTGGTCTATAGATGATGCTCTGAAAACTAATGAGTGATGTATGTCGATGCCGATATTGATGTCGACCACCTCCTGCTTGCCAATCTACACAAGACGGATTTCTTTGCGGCTGAAATCTATCTTCTGCTGTAGTGCTCAGAACGAAATTTTGAGGGCATAAACGGCTTCGAAAGGGGGGTAAAACCCCAGGTCGCCTATTGGAAACGCTCCCGGAACGCCGAGTGTGAATTTTCGAACTCCGGATCCAGAATCTGCCAGAAAAGTGCGCGCGCGCGCGATTGCGCAAAACCGCACTGAACCAAGGCTCCGATACCAATTGAAGTCGCGGAGCGGAGCGTGGGTCAACTCTCTCACACACACACACACAGTGAGCTTACACAGTACAGTACGCAGAGAACTGTTAGAAGGGTTATCTCCCAAATCCTTAGTATTCACAAAGTATAAGTTAGTATATACAAAGAGTTAGAGGAAAGTGAGTTAGGCGGACGGCCAGCCATATCCGCATAAGAGGCCACTTGGGCTTTAATCCCAACAAAAGCATATTCATTAGTCCTTTCCCTAGCGAGTAGAGGATCCGTATGTTACCCTACGACATCGTTCCAGAATGGATGACTAGTCCATTTGGCGCTTGAGAGCCTAAGCTGCAGCAAGCATGTCTGCACATTAGTCCTATCAATCTTGCATAGTAGAGTGGCAAGCTCTACTTGGTGCTTGGGAGACGTCGTCTCCGCAAACTTGATCTAAGCATGCATACTACTTCATTTTTGTGCACAATAAATAAAAGGAGAGTTTTATAAGACAAAAACTTTGTTCATTTTTAACATTTGTACATTTGCTTACTCTAGGGGAGCATTGTAAGCATTGACCAGGATTAGGTTATCCTTTAATTGTATGCCTTCCATCCATCTAGCATCTTCAAAAGGATAATTCTTAAACTTAATAAGACATCGTCGGATAGTATTACCACTGATAGACTGCTTTTGGCATGTACAAAGTAGCGTTTATATGCATGGTCATATGTACAAAAAGATGTAAATACATGCATTTTGGAGCTTTGCAAAGTGGTTTCAAGTTCAAAAAAAGATGCAACGTGTACACATTGTGAATAGACAGGTTCGCGTGCTAGCAGTCGTACACATGTACATGCCCGGATAGGGTATCATGGCCTTGGATATGGTTCTAGGTGGCTTATTTTGTCTCTACAGAACATGTTTGAGCTTTAGTATGTAAATAATGCAAGCGACAAGTATGGGTACTCTCATCCCGCTCGAGAAGTTTGGGACATGCAGTAACTGCCTATTTACGGTACCCAATCTGCGATGATGTGTGCACCTCCTTAGAAGTGGTCAAAAATAGAATGTGGGGATGTGGAAAAGTGCTTTGGGTATCGAGGATCAAGCGTACAAAATTTGGTGAGTTTTGGAGTCCGTTTGGGGTTTTTCCCACGAAAATTACCCGTCGAGGGTCAAAACTGGCCAAAACTGGTGTGAAAAGGCTTCAATTTTCCACATCAGCCACGGTGCCATGAGTGTTCCAGCTGAGGGAGTACTTTTTAATCCAAGTCTTGGCACTTTCACCTCTCTGTGTGGGGAAGGAAGCAAGGTTCCTACAGGTGGTCTAGTGTAGTTCCGTCACGTTCGCGTCCTGTTTTCGAGTGTGTGGAGGAGTGAATGAGTGCTTTCTCTCTTCAATTTTGCACTTGGGAGAGTCTATGGAAGTTATGAGGTTTCCATGGATGTGTGTGTGGGAGGAATTGAGGGAAGAAGGTGCGGCTTTTTGCAAGACTATGTGACCTTGTATCTGTGCCATTAGGGTTGGAGCTACTCTAAAGAGTCCAACAGAGTGGAGTTTGGTGAAGCTTTTGCAATGGTTTGAGAGAGGCCTTTTGTGACTGGAGTTTTTGAGTTTTTGATGGTTTTCTTGTATATTTTGGTCACCATTAAGTGTGATTTCAAGTGTTGATCAACTCGACTCACCTTGTAGTGTCTGCGGGCGGGCAAGGGCTTGTAGGTCAAGGCGTTTGGAGTTTGAACTGAGCTTGTGGGTAGTATTTTTATTGAGCTCTTGAGTGGTGGTGGGTGTGGGTTGGAATTCAAGTAAATTTCTTGTGTGTTGTTGAGTTGTCTGGGTGTGTGAGTGTGCGCACAGCGTCTTTTGCTCCATCATCCTTTGGCGATCCCGCTGGGGAGCGGAAATTTGTCGGCTTTGCACTCAGGTGAAGCGGTTTTGCTGTGAAGTTCAAGCTTCATTGAAGAAAAGTGGTGGTTGGGTTGAGGTGCAAGACTTCAAGTTTTGTGGAGCTACTCACGCAAGGGAGAAGCAACTCTGAAGAGATGTCTTATAGTCGGCCAGTGTTCGCAGGGAAGGAGGATGTGAAGGACTGGATTGCGGACTTCGAGTGGCATACGCTTGGTATGCACATTGTGAATGACAAAGCAAAGCCTCATGTATTTCCTCTTGCGCTCAAAGGAGAAGCTCGGGAGTGGTTTGAAGGTTTAGAGGAAGACAAAAAGCAAACATGGGAGCAGGCGAAGCTGGCAATTTTTTACAAGTTTGGAAAGAAACTAACCGCAATAGAAGCGACAACAAAATTGAGAGGTTTGCGGCAAGATGTTCATGCTAACTTTAAAGAGTTTTTGCAACACTTCAAAGAACTTTGGGTTCAATTAGAGGCGGCATCCCAAGTACCTCCAGGGGATTTCTCTAAAGTGCGTCACTTTATGGATTGTCTCCATCCAAGTGTAAGGGAGAAGGTCGATCAAGATGAGCCTGCTACATTTGAGAGAGTTGTGGAAATTTCCGAGGCCAAGAGCAAGAAGATCAAGAGAAGGTGGGAGCAAGGCATGACACACACTGTGCCAGTTGTGGTGCAACCAATGGTCCGTGTGGCAATGGATGATAGAGTGGAGCGAGTGGTTCAACGTCCAGATCCCGTTATGGCCCTGGTTTTGCATGATCTTGCCGGTCAATTGCAAGAATTAAGAATAAACATAATGAATAGGAACCAAAGAGAGGAACGGCCAGTTGGGAGAGGTAGGGGACGAAGGCTACAAGGTAGATGCTACAATTGTGATGAAGAGGGTCACTACGCCCGTGATTATCCAGAACCATCGAGCGAGAGAGAGAGAGAGAGAGAGAGAGAGAGAGAGAGAGAGAGGAGGGATATACCCCTTATATGGACATGGTTGAGGGAGAATAGAAGAAAATCATCAAGAGCGGGCACTAGAAGCACCACCGCCACAACAACAACCACAACCGTTGCCTACAAATGGAGAAGGTGGGGCTATTAACATCATTACCCTTGAGCATCAAGATGTGGATGTTTTGGCCAATAAGAGAGCTAGGCATGATAGGGAGAAAGAGACAGAAGAAGAGAGGGAAACAAGAGCAAAGAAAGGAAAGGCTAAGGTAGAAGACAAACTAGAGAGTAGCAAGAGGCGGCGAAGAAGGAAAATTGCTCCAAAGGACTACCTCCTTGGCCAAGGTGTTGAAGACTATGATATTGTCGACGACATACGAAATCAAAAGTCAAATATACCTTTTGGTCAGTTGGTGGCTTTGAACGCTAAATTGAGGAGGCAATGGACGAAGTGTGTGAGTACGCGGCTTCCTTCCAAGAAGGAAAAGCATCAAAGCATGGTGTCATCTTTGAGGGTTGGTCACCCAGTGGATATGGTGCCAATAGTTGAAGCTATGCTGGGAAAGAAGACGGAAGTGCAAGCATATGTGGATGGTGGTGCCCAGGTGTGTGTCATGACCGACGCTATCATGAAGGAAGCATGCGTTAAGATGTCAGTGAATGCTTCAATCCATATGAGGATGGCCAACCACAAAAAGGCAAGGTGTCTTGGGATAGCTGAAGATATGAAGATAAAAGTCTTGGGGATTGAGTGCTTGGTTCATTGCTACGTGATGCAAGCGGGTGAGAATGCTTATCCGATCATTTTAGGGAGGCCTTGGCTTATAACCCTTGGTGCTAAGCGGGATTGGGGCACGGGCTTGATCACCATCCCCAACAAAAAGAAAGGAAGGACCATTGTCTACAACATGAAGACACACGAGAGTCGTACGCATCCCCTATTGGACATGCAAGATATAGATTTGACAGAAACTACTTCATACGATAGTGATGCTCCGTCTACGGCATCAGAAGAAAGTGTAGAGTAAGGCTTGATGCAATTATGTCCTGATCTTTTTGAGATAAGTGTTGAAAAGGAATCATTGGTTCATGATGTGAAGGTCAAGGAGGAGAAGGATAGTCCAAAAGCAGTTGTAGAGCCTACCAAAGTGAATGCAAGTAGCATGCTAGGAGAGGACTTGACAGAAAAAGAAAAGAAGGAGTATGAAGACATGTTTACAGAGTTTCCAAACCTATTCGCCCCCACTGAATATACAGAGTTGCAAGGAGCTAAAGGAGTCGAGCATAGAATCAATTTGAAAAAAGGTGTCAAGCCAAAGGTTCAAAAGCTTATGAGGTTGGGGGTCATTCATGAGAAGGCACTTTGTGAAGAGGTGACGAAGCTTTTGGAAGCAGATTTCATCTTTCGAGTGGAGGAATCTGAATGGGTCTCTCTAGTAGTTATTGTGCCCAAGAAGAACGGAAGAATTAGGATATGTGTTGGTTTCAAACTTTTGAATGCTGCCACAAAAAGGAATCATTATCCACTACACTTCCTAGATGAAATTCTCAATCAAGTTGCAGGTCATGAACGTTACTCAATCATGGATGGATTTTATGGCTACTTTCAGATCTTGATAGCGAATGAAGATCGATTGAAGACGACCTTCATTACTCCTTGGGGTTGTTTTTCCTACAAAAGAATGCCTTTTGGGTTGGTTAATGCATATGCTACCTTCCAAGGATGGATGAATAGTGTTTGGTCCCTACTTGGGTAAGTTCATTCGCGTTTTCATGGATGACTTTGGGTGTTATAGCTCAAGGGTCACACATTTGGAGAAGCTGAAGGTTGAGTTTTGAAAGGCTTCAACAAGAGGGTGGGCAACTTGTAAGTTTGCTCATGCCAGAGTCCATTTGCTAGGACATGTGGTTTCCCAAAATGGAATAGAAGCTTACCCAGAGAAAGTTAAGGCTTTATTGCTTATGGATCTGCCCAGCAACACAAAGGATTTGGCATCATTTGTGCATAAGCTCAGGTACTTGTCACGTTTTTTTTGGATGCTATGTCAGTATGTGTATCCTCTCCAAAAATTGAGTCAAAGAGTTCAAGGGTTTGAGTGGAGTGAAGACATGCAGCAGGCTTTTGATGGTATCAAGGAGGTATTGTGTGCTTTACCAATAGTGAGTCCTCCCGACTTGCAGTCGATTTTCTATGTATCTATTAGTGTGGGGTCAGTAGCTTTTGGGTCAGTTCTCTTACAAAAGCAAGGAAGGAACTTCAAGCCAGTTTATTTTGAGAGCAAGATGAAGAATGTAAGCGATTTTTCCTACACGGAAATGGAGCAGTGGGTCTTCGCCTTGGTTCTTGCTTATCGAAGGTTCAAAACCTATCTGTTGCCCCAAAATTTCTATGTGCTTACCACATCGAATCTTTTGCCAGATGTAGTACAACATTTGAAGCCTAGCAAGTGCATCTTAAAGTGCACTTTGGAGCTTTAAGAGTATGAGTTTGAATCTAAAGTGGATCATTCTGTTAAAGCTCACTTGGCAGACATAGTGGTACATAAGGGGGGGGGGGGGAGCTTCCACCTTACCCAAGGGTTGACAAGGATGATCATGAAGAGGAAGTAGATATTACGGATGCATATACAATGATGTTTGATGGTGCATACATGAAAGTGCTTCAAAAGGCAAGTGGTGGGGTAGTCATTAAGAACCCAAAAGGTGATGTAATCTTTTCTAGAGCTTACGATCTTGATGAAGCTGAAAGTAACAATGAGGCCAAGTATCTCACACTTTGCCTTGGGTTGAAGCAGTGTGTTGAGTTTCGATTGAAGAGGGTCATTGCAAAAGGGGATGCATTGCTAGTCATGAATCAGTTGCTTGGTTTGTGGCATGTTAAGAAAGACAATTTGAAGAAGTGGTTCTATGGCATCAAGAAGCTTTTGCATGAGTTTGAGAAGATACAATTTAAGCATGTTCCTCGTGAGCAGAATAAAGAAGCTGATGAGTTGGCTAGGGACAAGCTGGATGCCTTGGTAGCTCCTTTAAAGGTCAAGGAAGCCTTGTATGAAGGAAGGGAATCATTGCAAGATGTAGAAGTATTTCTTGGTAAAGGGAAATGTCCAGAGGGCATGTCAAAGGTTTGGCATAAGAGAATAGTTGCAAAAGCAAGAAACTATACATTGCTAGGTGAGGATCTCATGCTTTATGGCAAGGATAGCATTTTGAGAAAAGTGTCGTACAAAGAATAAATAGGCTTAATTTTGGAGCACTACCATGAAGAAACATGCCATCAAGGCAAGGATTAGGTTGTCTTTCGTATTTGAGAGCAAGTTATTGTTGGCCCTCTATGATGAGAGATGCTTATTTTTTGTGCAAGTCATGCCATGAATGCTAAGTGTCTGCAAATCGGAAGCTTTTGGCTAAGCCTCAAAAAGCTATTATGTCTTTTGATGCATTTGCAAAATGGGCAGTAGATGTTGTAGGTCCAATGCCAAGAACCAACAATGGAAAAAGGTATATCCTTGTGGCTGTGGACTATTTGACAAAATAGGTGGAGGCAAGAGCAGTAAAAGATGTAACAGTAGGAAGAGTGGCTTCTTTTTTGTATGAAGGTGTGTTGCAGGTTTGGATCTCCTATGGTTATCATTTCTGATCGTGGACCAGGGTTTAGGGGAAAACTTGTTGCTGCTCTCATGGAGAAATTGAAAATTCAGCATAGGCATTCTTCTCCTTACTACCCACAATGCAATGGGTTGGTTGAGAACTGCAATGGTCAAATTGTGAAGATGCTATCAAAGTATGCTAGAGAGCATCCTAAAGAGTGGGACTTGGACTTGGAAAAGTGTTTGTGGGCTTATAGAACTGTGTATAAAGTGTCAACACAATTTACACCATATGATCTTGTTTCTGGAAAGGAAGCTCTTATGCCCATACAGGTGCAATTGGATGCCTTGAAGTTGTTGTGCAGAATGCAAGGTGAGCATAATGACAAGCTGCAAGAAAGAATTCTTTCTCTAGAGTTGTTGTGAATGAATAGAGAGAAAGCCAGTGATTATTATCTTCAACAAGCAGAGACAAGGATGGAGAAAATGAATAAGACACTGCCAGAGAAAGAGATCAAAGAGAAAGATTTGGTGATGAAGTATGATTCTCGCTTGGATTTTACTTTTCAAAAGAAGTTGAGGGACAAATGGTTGGGTCCATACAGAGTGAAGCATGTATTTCCTAATGGCACATATGAGTTGGAAAATTTGTCCGGTTAACATTTGCGCTATAGAATAAATGGTTATAGATTGAAGAAATATTTTGCGAGGGATGTGGTTCCAGATGCAAATAGTCTCTTGGTTGAGCAGAAATGCTCTACCTAGAGGGTGGGCAATGATGATAGACCGCTTTTGGCATGTACAAAGTAGAGTTTATATGCATGGTCATATGTACATAAAGATGTAAATACATGCATTTGGGAGCTTTGCAAAGTGGTTTCAAGTTCAAAAAAAGATGCAACGTGTGCACATTGTGAATAGACATGTTCGTGTGCTAGCAATTGTACACATGTACATGCTCGGATAAGGTATCGGAGCTTTGGATATGGTTCTAGGTGGCTTATTTTGGCTCTAGAGAACGTGTTTGATCTTTCTAGAATGTAAATAATGCAAGCGACAAGTATGGGTACTCTCATCCCGCTCGAGAAGTTTGGGACATGCAGTAACTGTCTATTTACGGTGCCTGATCTACGGTGATGCGTGCACCTCCCTAGAAGTGGTCAAAAATAGAATGTGGGGATGTGGAAAAGTTATTTGGGTATCAAGGATCAAGCATACAAAATTTGGTGAATTTTGGAGTCCATTTGGGGTTTTCCCATGAAAAATGCCCGTCGAGGGTCAAAACTGGCCAAAACTGGGTCAGAAAAGGTCAAAAAATGACCAAAAATGGTGTGAAAAGGCTTCCATTTGCCACATCAGTCACGGTTCCGTGAGTGTTCCAGTTGAGGGAGTATTTTTGAAGCCAAGTCTTGGAACTTTCACCTCTCTGTGTGGGGAAGGAAGCAGGGTTCATACAAGTGGTCTAGTGCAATCCCGTCCCGTTCGCGTCCTGTTTTCCAGTGTGTGGAGTGAATGAGAGCTTTCTCTCCTCAATTTTGCACTTGGGAGAGTCTATGGAAGTTATGAGGTTTCCATGTATGTGTGTGTGCAAGGAATTGAGGGAATAAGGTGCGGCTTTCTGCAAGACTATGTGACCCCGTCCGGTGCCATTAGGGTTGGCGCTACTCTAAAGAGTCCAACAGAGTGGAGTTTGGTGAAGCTTTTGCAATGGTTTGAGAGAGGCTTTTTGTGGCTGGATTTTTTGAGTTTTTGATGGTTTTTCTTGTATGTTTTGTTCACCATCAAGTGTGATTTCAAGTGTTGATCAACTCGACTCACCTTGTATTGTCTGCGGGCAGGCAACGGCTTGTAGGTCGAGGCGTTTGGAGTTTGAATTGAGCTTGTGGGTAGTATTTCTATTGAGCTCTTGAGTGGTGGTGGGTGTGAGTTGGAATTCAAGTAAATTTCTTGTGTGGTGTTGAGTTGTCTGGGTGTGTGAGTGTGTGCACGGCGTCTTTTACTCCATCACCGCCTCTTAGTACCTTGTCTTCATGTATGAGAATGGACTCGGGTTGCAGCACCTCTTCTTGGTCCTTGATCTCCGGTGGGTCTTCAATAGTTGGTTCTTGAGGTGGCTTCCTTTGTAAGGCTTTAGTAGGCTCACATGGAAAACATTTTGTATGAGCCAATGGCTGGGCAACTTGAGTTGATAGGCCATCTCATTGATTGGCCTAAGAATCTGGAAGGGACCATAGTACCTTTTTTCTAACTTAGCATAGTACTTTTGGTGTCCCGTAGGATTCTTGCCCGGCATGTGCCTTAATCGAGCCTTGGAAAATTTGAGTAAGACCCAATCATTTCCTTTAAACACTTGGGCTCTTCTGTGCCTATCAGCATCAGCCTTTTGCCTTTGATGTGAGATAGAGATAGCATCCTTAATCTTTTGGAAAGATTCTTGTATGCCTCGGCTATACTCATCTGCAGCGAAGATCTTCCCGTGTACCTTAAGTAGCAGGGGACTTTTTTATCTTCCCTCAATTACCTCAAAAGGTGCTTTTCTCGTGGAAGTATGTACAGTGTTGTTGTAAGCATACTCCACTAAGGGTAAGTACTTCTCCCATTGGGATCTTTGATCAACTTCCATTACATAGACTTTTAGTAGATCAAGAATTTCTAGGTTAGCTATTTCACTTGGCCATCCATTTGCGGGTGATAGGCCAAAGAGAATTTTAGCCTTGTCCCTAAATTCTCAAAGAGACCCTTCTAGAAATTACTGGTCATTCTAGGATCTCTATCCAACACTATAGACATTGGCAAGCAATGGTACTTCAAGATTTGTGAAATGAAGAGGGTTGCCATTTGATGGGCTTTGATAGTTTTTTTGACAGGTATAAAATGAGCTTGTTTACTGAACCTGTCTACTATAGTCCATATTCCCGTATTCCCATGGATAGACTTAGGCAATCCAAAGATAAAATCCATGGATATGCTCTCCCATGGTGAATTAGTGTTTGGAAGAGGTTGAAGCAATCCAGGTTGCTTCCCTCTATCAAACTTTGTCTTTTGGCATACCACACATTTAGAAACATACTCTTGTATGTTTGCTTTCATGGTAGGCCAATAGAAATATGTTTCAATCCCTTTTAGGGTAGACTGAATCCCTCTATACCCTGCATAAGGAGGAGCATGAGATTCATACATTACTTTCTCACGGAGTGAGTTAGTAACGCATAGTCTATTGCCATAGAGAAGATAACCATCTTGTAAAGTAAATGGTTCCTCTTTCTTCCCTAGTGCAAGGGCTGAAATCACATCTCTAAAATCGGGATCAATAGCATACTCATCTATCATAGAAGATAGATCATTGTGAGTTGCTATGGAAACCGCATTCACTCTCGGTCGTCTTGAGAGTGCATCGGCTACTTGGTTATGCTTGCCAACAATGTGAGCAATATGAAAATGAAATTGCGAAAGGAAATTTGCCCACCTCATCTGTTTGTCGGAGAGCTTGGTCTGCGTCATGAAGTACTTAAGACTTTGGTGATCCGTTCGCAGATGCAAGGAGTCCCCAATAAATAGTCCTTCCATGAGTCTAAGGCACGTAGAACTGTGAGGAATTCCTTTTTATATATGCCTAGAGCTTGCTCAACAGGGTCGAGCCTTTGACTTTCATAGGCTGTGGTGTGCCCTTCTTGGAGCAAAACAACTCCAAGGCAATCACCACAAGCATCACATTGGACCTCAAATGGCTTTGAGAGATCCGGTAGTGTAAGCACAGTGTTAAGGCGGTTACGCCGCTAGCGGAAGCTAAATAGCGAGAACTCAACAAACAACAGAATTTGTCAGACGAGGACGGAGCTTGACCCGTAGGCGCATGGAAACAACTAGGTGGGTGTCAAATCACCTACTCGACCTTCTAATGACAATCACTACTAAGGAAATCAAATCTAAGTTCTAAAATACGCAAGTGACTGAAATCCGTACTACGAACGAATGCTATACGAAACAGGATCTAGAATCATTGAATCGATCTCAAACTCAAGGGGAAGTCTATACACTAGGTAAGAACAACACCCTAAAGACTTGAACTGCAAAATCAACCTATAATCACTCTGTGCGATAAACGCGTATGAAGACAGGCCGAAAAATACAGGTGACCGAAACTTGACCCCGATGGTACTAATGTGTAGCTCTACTCGTTGTGGTTCTATAGATATGCTGCACGCTCAATTCCGACACACGAGTTGGAAGAAAACTCACACCGAAGCTCGTAGGAACTTACCACACATAGAAGCCGATAGCGCGCACTCTTGGTATCTGTGCGTAGCTCTCGCCATTGCTAACACAATGGCGATGTCGCTTCTCCAATGGAGGCTCCGTAGCTCGTGTAGCAAGTAGATAAGACTCTCTCTCTCTCTCTCTCTCTCTCTCTCTCTCTCTCTCTCTCTCAGACACAGTCACGGCGCTCAAAAACTCACTTTGATTAATTGATCTCCCTTAGGTTACAAAAACTTTGGCTTATATACCTCAGCCTTGGAGGTGAGAACATCTCTAACTAATTACATCATCAAGTGAAATTACTTCGGGATTACAAGCTGGAAACTCAACTGAGTCCCGTTACTTAATGAATGGCTCAAATCAAAATTAATGTCGGAAAGAAATTTATTACAATCAATGGTTACAAAATGATGAGTGTGAGCAAAAATGTGGGTGTGATCCTCTGCTGGCTCAACACTCCCCCCCTCCGCGTTCATGTCGTCCCTGACATGACTTTTATGCTTGGTCAATAAAGTCCTGTCGTCTTGAGCATCTGCAAATGTGATTCGTATCGTAGGTTGCCGATGGTCAAGGTTGGGCCGAATATTTTGCTTTCGTGGGTGAAAAAGGCGGTGTAGAAAGATTCTTCGAATGTTTGCATGTGGAAGCTAGGCAAAAACATAATCCTTTGGTATAGGAGGTGTAACACTTTTGGAGAAGGCTGCAATGAAAGATCGTACATCATATCAGTCACCGTGTCGGCCGTCGATAGTAGACTCGAGGTCGTGGCTTTATCTGGCGCGAACACTTCAATGCAAGCTAAGAGAGTCCTGCAGATTTTCTTGAGCATCTGACATGAAAGGGCAGGAGAGCCAGTAAAGAGCTTGATGGTGCCCGTTAGTGTTTTCACCATGTAGGCTTTACCTATTCTCTCTCCTGCCTTTGGTCCTGGCATCCTGGGATAATTAAGCCAATTTGGCTTCTTTTCTGCAATCCTGCCATGCTCTTTCCAGTTTCTGACTCTTGGCACCGGGCAGAAGGTTGCATCCTCCCAAATCTCCTTTGGTGCCTCCACCAAGTAGATGAGGTAGGCTGGGTATTTGTTCAGCCAACCTTTCCTCCATCTAGGTTGTGAATCTACTATCTTCTTTGATTGTTCCTCCTTTGTGATGTCGCCTTCGTAAAGAGCGACATACTGCTCCTCCTCTATTCTCTTTTTTGTCTTTAGCACTTCAAATTTCATCAAAGGGAAAGGCAGGCTGGGTTGCATCCACTGTTCATGGAGCACTTTTGTGTCTAATCCCTGAAGTCTAATGGAGATTAGGAGTCTCCTCTCCCATTCCATTTCCGCCTTCGCACTCTCCTCTACTGACTTTTCTATTTGGTCATGGAGCCTTTGTTCTTCTTTTTCAGAGATTCTTGAAGTCGAGGCCACCTCTTGAGCTGGGGCTGGATCTTAATTTGTGGTTGCCTCTCCAGTTTCTGGTAGCTCTATGGCTGCTCCACCTGATTCTTCTTGTGGTGTCTCTGTCTCTCTTCTTTGTTGCTCTTGTAGATCTTGGAGCTGTTTGCGGAGGGCCTCATTCTCTGTCCGTAGTGTTTGATTTTCTAATGTGAGCCTCTCCTCTGTGGCCAATGATCCCTCCGCAATGTGCAACCTTTGCACTTGCTCTAATCTCAACTCTCTTTGTAAGCTTCGGAGCTGGTCTTCCAAAGCTGGTATGATAGCTCCCTCTTGTTCGGTTCCTGCTCTACTATCTCTAGGGATAGTCCTAAGTCTAGTGATTGTTCTTTCTTGGAGCTCAACTCTCTCCCTTAGCTCAATGAGCTCATCCTTGGCCACCTCCAACTCATCCTCTATCCGCTCCCTTGCTTCCTGTGCACTTGTTACTTCTCTTGAAGCCTCGGCTAGCTGGAGTATCAAGCCGTCTCTCTCGTTTTCCGCGTCATAGAGTGATGCTTAATGACTTTCAGATTCAATCATAGCATTCTCTAATTTTCTCTGCAACTCCGCTTCCCTTTGTTTGGCTGTCTCAATCTCTACTTCCTTTGCCTTGGACCTTTCTTTTATCTTGCTGAGCAGTTCATGCACCATGTGCATGTCTTTTTCATCATCATCTGTCAACTCTAAAGCTCTTTCCGCCACCACCTCCACTGGCTTTGGCTCTTCTAGTACTTTCGGTTCGTCCAGTTTCTCTTCACTTTCTTTTTTACTCTTTGTTTTTTCCTCTGTTCCTCTCCGTTCATCTTGTTTTTGTAGGGTGATCCCATAAACTGCCTCAAGGGCCTCTACTTCGGTGTATCCTATCTCTACCAGATCCTCATAATCATTTCTCTTTTGCTGAACTGGATCTATCTTCTTTTCTTTGGTCTTGGCCTCCGGCTTTTCCAAATCATCTGTGTCCACCTCTACTATGGTCTCCTCCACAATTTTTTCCGTCTTCTTAGGGCTTGGTACATCAGTCATAGAGGGATATCTATCCTCAGCTTCCTTGGCTTTCCCTTTGTCGGCTTGCCCATCTTTCTCTTGAGGCTTAGTAGACTCATCTACTTTCCTTTTCCCCTTGTCGTCTTTTTTCAGCTCAACTTTTAATTGTTGTACCTCCTCTTCAGTGTATGGCTCGACAGGTTGATGCTCCAGAATAGCCTCTGACTCCTCATAAGCTTTAATATATTGATCGTATTGATCAATATGTGGCCTGGATGAGCTAGTTCCGACTTTAGTGGGGTCTGGCATCCACTTTTCTTCAAAGTCACCCTTTAGAGCTCTTTCCGCTCTAAACTGATCCACTAGTCTTTCCATTCTTGCCGCTTTCTGACTTTTGGTTTGCTTGGGAGCAACCTTCTTCTTTACTTTCTTCTTAAACGGCTCATCCACATCCTCTTCAGGTTCTGAAACTACTTCTAGTTTTCGGCATGCTCTTGTGGATGCCCTCTTGGATACTTCGGGCTGTTCTTCCTCCTCGTCGGCTTCTCTAAGCCACTCATTCTGGGAGGGAACCTTTGGCCACTGATCTCTAGCTCCAATAGCTTCATAAGCTATTCTTGTCAGAATTTCCGCTCCTCCTATGTACTTTGGCTTCTCGTTGTGCATGGCAATTACTTGCTCGTGGATGTGTTGAGCGTAATTCACCTCTTTTGGCATATTGCTCTTTAATGCCCATGTGATGGTGGTCGCAATGGCATGGGGTGGTGTCGTATACTTTTGCGGTCTTTTACTGCAAACATGAAGAAATTGGTTGTAAAGTCGGCAAAGGGTTGCCGCTCTTGGGTCTGCCATATCTCCATAGGTTGCATTCTGCTTCTTGGGCCCATAGACCTCTATGGCCTCCCTTCTTTCCTTGACCGAGCTCCCTTTGTTGTGCAGCTTCAATGCGTCTGCAATGAGCTGTGGAGTGATCTGTACTTCTACTTTCTCTCCATCCATGGCTGTCAATGTGGCTTTTCCATCCTTCTGAATGGATGTTGCCAACTCGTACACTCTTCTTGTATCCACACCTGATGGTCTCGAGGTGAAGAAACTGTGCAAGTCTGCCCTTTCCAGGTATCTGTTAATGTCTTCTGACCTGCTATAATCTACCAATTCCTGTGGGATCATCGGTACATCCACCGCTTGCCCTTGAGGATCTCTGAAAGTCCCCTGGTATATCTTTATTCCCTCTTTCTCCAATACTGCTTCCTCCACCCAAGTTTTGGTTGGCTTGAGGGTTTCTGTTGGAATGTCAAAGGGTTCCGCTTCTGCAAGAGCATCTTTGATTATCGGTCTTTTTCTCTTCGTTGCCGATGACTTGGCGGAATCCATGGATCCTGTAACTCCAATTTCAGAAGTTAACGTCTTTTTAGTACTGAAAGCTGAAATGAAGCTTTTAACTATTCAAATGACTTGAAAATTGAAACATGAGCTATTCAGGGCCTAAGGATGCAAGGTAGGTGAAAAAATATGCAAAATGGGCTCAAAATCATGCTGGAGACATCATATGCGTATGATGTCTTTTGTGTCAAAATGACTTCATATTGGTTGTGCTTGTAGCTGATAGTGTATACATGAGTATCATATTCTTGTATTTGAGTTTGGATACCATGTGGTCAAGTTTTGGCCAATTTAGTCCAGTTCCAGCTCTTGGCAAAATTTTGAAAGGGAATTGGATTTTATGATCCAAATTGGATAAAACTTGGTGGTTCACTTTCAAATGGCATGTAGATCACTTCTGTTTGGTGGTTGAAGCCCTGAGGTGCCAAAATCACATAGTGAGACATCATACGCGTATGATGTCTTTTAGTGTATTTTTGGACCAAATTTCTCTATAAGCTTGAATTGATAGGCTTATTCAGTGGATTTATGAAGTTTGGATAGATTTTGGGCTAAAAATGGCTCTGGAGACATCATACGCGTATGATGTCTTTTTCATCAATTTTGCATGGGATTGGTTCTGTGGACTCCCCATGTACTAGTGAAGGATTGTTCCTACTCAAATCTTGGTTTGGACTTGAGTATGTTGGATTTGGGCCAAAAATAGGCTTTAGGTGAAGGATTTTCCCTCTATTGGGCTAATGGGGTGATCCTCTTGACCAAATGGTTCCAAATTTCATATGTAGCATGTATTAGATATATATAATGGATGTATGATGACAAATGAGCAGTTTTGGCTCTGTAAGTGCAAATAGACATCATACGCGTATGATGTCTTTTGTGTCAAAATGGTGCTTTTTGGTTCCAGATAGCTTGTAGATGTGTTAATCAACAATCCTACAAAGTTTCAATGAGTTTGGAGTTATTTTGACAAAATTAGGACCAAAAATCAATTTTATGGCCTACTTTGCGTCTTTTTGGTTTTCCTTGGGTTTTCTAACTCCAATTCTCATGATACTTGGTTCATAGGATGTGATTAACATGTGGAATGAGGCTATGCACTCAAATGTTGAAATGGATGTGAAATTCATGCTGTGAGACATCATACGCGTATGATGTCTTTTCTTGAAATGTTGGTCTTTTTGTGCAAAGAATGCTTTGTGCTAGTGCCCTAAGCCCTGCTAACTAGTTTTCAACTTAAAAAGTCATCAGTTTAGCTAAAAAGCCCCCTTATGGGCATTTCAGTCTTCGAAGTCGTCTTTTTGCCTTGGAGTTGAATTTCTTCAACTTTTCTTCTCGAGAGTTGCATTTCCAGCTTTCCCCTTTTGGTTGCCCCAAACCGTCTTTTTTCACCATCGGTAAGTGAATCAGCTTTCTTTTGGGTTTTGCTTGCAAACATAAGTCATCCATGTATATTTGAAGCTGCTTGTGAAGTTTCATTTCATTCGGTCGTCAATTTCAACCGTTATGCCAAAATGACGCTTTGTGTGTCCGCAGCTGAATCGGTTGTTCCGACCTACTTTTGGTGGTCCAAACCTGGAGATACTCCATGGTTGCATTGCCCTCGATGTTGTTAAGCTTCCTGAGAAGTTTTGTGTCGTTTCGACAACTTTTTCCTGTTTGCCTCTTGCAGGCTCTGTTGACCTAGGGTTTTTCAAGTCGTTCTTTCTCGAGCTTTGAGTGTTAGAAACCCATCTTCTATACTAAGTTAACCCACCTATAAGTTCTTGCAAGGTTTGGTTAGGCGGTTGTGCCACTACCTAGCATTCTACCGCATTCCCCGTCTGCTCTTGTTTCTTGGTTTTGGTCAGTTTTCGCGACAAAAGTTAATGATAAGCATCAAAAGCTTATGGCAACGAGTCTACCTCTCATGTCTGGTGTCCTCTGAGCTCTCGTAGCAGTCGTAGAAGGCTGTAGAAGGTTGGATGCTCCTGTGTGCTCTTTGCTCTCTCCAAGAAGGTAATAGTGGAAATGAGCTTGAAAGTGATGTGAAAAATATTTAACTTCTGACTTCCCGGATCACTTGTTACCAAATTTGACATGTGCTCCTATCTCGTCGTGAAATGCACTTTAGGATTTGAAATTTCTCAATTTGGACTCCGTTTGACCTGTTTCTGAGAAATCTGTCCACTTTGCCAAAATTCTGTCATTTCGGGCTTTCCGCAACTTTTCCCGAATTGTACTCAATTTTTACCATGGGTTGCCCTTGTCATTAGGATCATCACCATCTATTCTTTTCTTTTTTCTCTTATTCTAGGCATCGGATTGGTTCTAACCCCCTTTTTTCTTCTCTTTGCTCTATAGCGTTTCTGGCGTTGTTTAGTTTGGTTCGGAAAATCATCAAATCGGACATCCGTTATAGTTTCTTCGTTTCCGCTTGAATTGTCCGTTGACTCGTTGTCTGCTTCATTTCCCCACTCTAGATGATCGGGAATGTCGTGAAACACCTCTTCTTCATCTTCTTTTTCCAGTGTATCGTTCTTTTCAGTTTCTTTTTCGAGTACAGTTCTCAACATGAAGTACGGAACCACGTCGTACCCGTCCTTGTCGCAAAATTTTATTGTGGGACCATCCGGAATTGCACAAACATCTAGGGTTGCTAGAATGTGTGTCCATTCTAATGGTTCAAGTGTGTCCTCTGGAAAGGGTTCTCCTATATAATTTTCGTCTTCGATAGCCCTTTCTAAAACATATTCTTCTCGCCTCAGACTTCCACATTTCGAGGCTCCACTCATCCATAACTCCTTGGGCTTACCTAACCAAGCTGGAAATTCGGATCCCGCCAAAGTAGCTGAATCAAACTCCTCTACCGGTGTTCGGTTCACATCTTTGTAGCTATGGTCTTTCAGGTTCACACATGTAGTGGTTTCCATATTTCTCAGGTATATGTGATCATAGCCCCAATCCTGGACCATTTTCAATTGTCTCATGAATGGTCTTCCCAATATGATATCATAGTTTTTCTCCTTGCCAAAATCGACAATAGCAAAAGTATGTTCGTATTCAATGCCGCAAGAAGTCACTACGACTTTCTCTAATAACCCCATAGGTTTCTCCATGTGTCCATCTGCTAATTAGAGTTTCAACCTAGTCTTCCTTATTGCTGGTTTCCCCCATTTTTTCCAGATTTCTTTTGTAGCAATGGCTACCCCAGCGCAGTTATGCTGAAAAAGACATTATACGCGTATGATGTCTTTTTTTCACAGATTTGGACTATTTTGGTTATGCTCACTCTCAGTAGCCCCCTTATGCTCTGTCCACTCACAAAATTCAGTTTGAACTCTGTTTAAGCAAGTTATGGCTGATTTAGGCTTTTCTTGGCAATTTTCCGCTTTTGACTTGTTTTAGGTCAATTGTGATCCAAATGGGATGAAACTTGAAATATAACCTCTAGACAGCTATTACAATGGATCTGTGTTGGCAAAGTATCAAAATATGTCCAAATTTAGGTTAAAGACATCATACGCGTATGATGTCTTTTTCATCAATTTGGGTCAAGACTTGATATTTATGCTTTCTACAGTGTTTGTAACAATCTTGTCAGGTCAGATATCAAAAATAAGCAGTGGATGTGCTAAAAGACATTATACGCGTATGATGTCTTTTGTCCCAGATTTTGACTATTCTTGGTTTTAAGCCTTCTCCAATGTTTATAATTGAGTTTCAAGTGTTTTTGTCAGGTTTGAATGTAAAAACAAGATCTGAATCCAAAATTTCATGTTCTTTGCATTTCTTGGGCTCCGACTTGTCTTTTTGGGTTTCTTTGAGTGTTAATGCTCTTGTTTTAAGTCGAAATTAAGGTATAACCCCCATGTTGAACACTCTGGTAAAGTCAAAATTTCTGTTTTGGTCTCTGTTTGGTCATTTAGACATCATACGCGTATGATGTCTAAAGTTGCAGATTTCCAGTTTTTTGACACAGAATCCTTCCTAAAGCTTTCTCAAGTGCTCAGCAACTCCCAGATACACAGAAAATTTCTCTGACTTTTGTTTATTGCAAGTTTCACTACTAACTCGACGGTTTAGTGATCTAACATGCAATCAACCATATCAAGCAAATACTCCAATGATTACTAGCTCTAGATCAGGATCAAATGAAGTCCTACCTAAGCTATTCCTAATCATAAAATGGGTTTGGTAATTGTGATTTTAAAGAGATCCACTGCCACTCACGGACTAGCAAATTCTTCTTCTATCAACAACTACTTAACACCAACAAAACAACAAACAAATCTAAGCTAAACTAAAAATACTGTCAACACGGAAGACCCAGGAATACCCCACTTCCTAGTATCTCTCGAGATCTTCGGAGTCCACCACTTCTAGATCTTTTCTAACTAAAGTATACAAAGTAGTTTATACGACTCACCTCGTAGGATTAGTCTAAGGTCACCTACTTAGGGCTCTCGTCCCCGGCAGCGGTGCCAAATGTTAAGGCGGTTACGCCGCTAGCGGAAGCTAAATAGCGAGAACTCAACCAACAACAGAATTTGTCAGACGAGGACGGAGCTTGACCCGTAGGCGCATGGAAACAACTAGGTGGGTGTCAAATCACCTACTCGACCTTCTAATGACAATCACTACTAAGGAAATCAAATCTAAGTTCTAAAATACGCAAGTGACTGAAATCCGTACTACAAACGAATGCTATACGAAACAGGATCTAGAATCATTGAATCGATCTCAAACTCAAGGGGAAGTCTATACACTAAGTAAGAACAACACCCTAAAGACTTGAACTGCAAAATCAACCTATAACCACTCCGTGCGGTAAACGCGTATGAAGACAGGCCGAAAAATACAGGTGACCGAAACTTGACCCCGATGGTACTAATGTGTAGCTCTACTCGTTATGGTTCTATAGATATGCTGCACGCTCAATTCCGACACACGAGTTGGAAGAAAACTCACACCGAAGCTCGTAGGAACTTACCACACATAGAAGACGATAGCACGCACTCTTGGTATCTGTGCGTAGCTCTCGCCGTTGCTAACACAATGGCGGTGTCGCTTCTCCAATGGAGGCTCCGTAGCTCGCGTAGCAAGTAGATAAGACTCTCTCTCTCTCTCTCTCTCTCTCTCTCTCTCTCTCTCTCTCTCTCTCTCTCTCTCTCTCTCTCTCTCTCTCAGACACAGTCACGGCGCTCAAAAACTCACTTTGATTAATTGATCTCCCTTAGGTTACAAAAACTTTGGCTTATATACCTCAGCCTTGGAGGTGAGAACATCTCTAACTAATTACATCAGCAAGTGAAATTACTTTGGGATTACAAGCTGGAAACTCAATTGAGTCCCGTTACTTAATGAATGGCTCAAATCAAAATTAATGTCGGAAAGACATTTATTACAATCAATGGTTACAAAATGATGAGTGTGACCAAAAATGTGGTTGTGATCTTCTGCTGGCTCAACACACAGGTTGAGAGATAAGCTTTTCTTTAAGCTTTTTGAAAGCATTGTTCTCCTTGGCAAACCATGTATACCTAACATTTTTCTTTGTTAGGTCATGTAATGGTCCTGCAATTTGTGAGAACTTTTCTATGAAGCGTCTATAATATGCACACATACCTATAAAGCTTCTTAGTTCATGAAGATTCCTCGGTTTAGGTCATCCTTTTATTACCTCTAATTTTGATGGATCCATTTGGATGCCATCTTGAGAGATAATGTGACCTAAATACTGAATCTCTTGTAAGAAAAATTCACTTTTCTTTCGATTAACATATAGTTTATTCTCTCTTAGAAATTGAAATATTACCTGGAGGTGTTGCTTGTGTTCTTCTAACGAATTAAAGTAGATGATGATATCATCAAAGAACACTCCAATAAAGGTTCAGTGAGGCCTGAATAGCTTCTCCATCAAGCGGTTGAATGTAGCTGGTGCATTGGTCAAGCCAAAAGGCATGACAATATATTCGTAAAGACCAAACGTAGTGAGAAATGTGGTCTTTACAATGTCTTGATCAACTATCCTTATTTGATGATATCCACTTTTTAGGTCAATCCTACTGAAGTAGGTGGACCCTTGTAGCTTATCAAATAGGTCTTCTACCCGTGGAATGGGAAACCTATTCTTGATAGTGATCCTATTTAGTGCTCTATAGTCGACACACATATGATATGTGCCGTCTTTCTTTTGCACTAATAGCACACGTAAGCAAAATGGAGATGAGCTAGGCCTAACCATGCCCGTCTCAACTAACTCATGCACTTGCCGCATAATCTCCTCTTCTTGAGCTTGAGAAACTCTATAAGGAGGTTTGTTAGGCGGTCAACTTCCTGGAAAGAGTTCAATTGCATGGTCATCATTGCCTCCTTTAGGAGGTAGCTCACAAGGGATGTCGTCAATAAAGATATCTTGAAACCCCTTGAGAAAATTGGATGATCTAATTCTTTATGATTGTTTATATTTTCTTTTGTTAAAGCATTAGGTTCATTTTGATAATCTTTAAAAAAAATTATGTACACGGAAATAGAGCTCTTTATTGACTTATTAAAAGCTTGCGTATGTACAATGGGTATGGTGTTACCCATTTGCTTGGCATCTATGTACATATCTTTTTCCCTGAACCTAAAGTAGATTCTCCTTTCAGGGAATTTAACATTGGCAGCCATGCGATCAAACCATGGTTCCCCTAGGATTACATGCTCATGCTTGAGAGGAGAGATAAAGAAGTCCTCTTTGTCCACATAGCTTTGGACATGGAGCCTCAATTTCCCGATTAAGGGAGTGACTGAAGCTTCTTGCCCCTTGAAAGCACCGTCTGCGAGTAGGTCATCTCCCATCTCGTAAGCTTATATGCCTAGCTTGGTGGCCAACTCTGTGGATATGAAATTTTGAGTAGAACCAGGGTCAAGGAGAATAAAAGCATCATGTTCTCTTACCTTTCCCCAAGCATGGCATAGAGGAGATCCTTTCTGGTCAATTTCCTCCTCTTGGATTTCGACCAAGGTAGCTCTAGGAGGTTCATGGGGGGTGTTCTTTTGGGGACAAGCGCGGTACGCATGCCCTTGCTCGCCGCACTTGAAGCAGCGGTTATCCTTGCGATAATGCTCAAGCTCTTCAGGAGAGAGTTTATTTTTACCTTTGTAAACTCCCTTCTCCTTAGCTTTGTTGGAGTTGCCCTTAGGAGACTTTTGGACATTGTCCTTCCCCTTAGGCTCATTGGAGCCCTTGTTTTCCATGGGCTTAGAATTTCTTTTAGTCCCCCATTTTCAAATTGATTCGAGAAGCCACCATAGTATGGTGTATAACCGCCGATATGGTGCGTGGCCTTTGGGAGTTGACATACTCCACCATTTCTTCAGTTAAGCCCGCACAAAATTGTTGCTTTTGCTCTCCAAAATCCAACTTCTTGAAGACAGTGGCTTTGAGTTGTAAGTCCCAAAGCTTGTCTACATATTTGTGAATGGATTCGTAGGGAGAGAGCTTCAAGCTTCGCCATTCAGTGAGTACTTTGTCTTTGGCATTGGTGGCCAAAAACTGCTTTATAATGGAAGCTCTTAAAGCTTTCCATGTTCGTGGAGCTTCATTGTTGGCCCATAGGCTAGACCACCATTGCCTAGCAGACTTTTGAAAGAGCATAGCTACATGGTGTAGCTTAGAGAACTCCGTGAAGCCCTCATCTCCAAACGCCACATCAAATTGTTGGATAGAGGCCAAGACTTTGCCCGTAGAACCAAAGGTGCCATCATAGGTAAGGAAAGAGATGCTCTTCCCTCCCTCTTTGAACTTCTTGAGCTTGGACGACCTCTTCCATGCGGCATAGGATTTCCTATGGCCTCTTCTTTTTTGTGGTTCAAAAGTTGCACCATCGCTTTCTTCAGAGGATGAAGAATTTGAGGAAGATGGAGAAGAGGGTGACCTCTTTCTCACCTTTTTCTTGCCTTGATCTTCTTTATCTGCAACATCACTTTCATAACAGGAAGAGGATGTGAAGAAGATGGAGAAGAGGGTGTCCTCTTTCTCGTTTTTTTCTTCTCTTGATTTTTGTCATCCCTCTTGGAATTATGGTGTGGAGAAGTGTGTGATGGTCTTCTCCGTTTTAGAGGTGATAGAGAGCGTTTAGCCCGCCGTCTTCGTGGAGCCATCTCCATCGAGGTGGCAGGAGACTCACTTCTTTCTCGTTCCTTCAGTGGGGGCTCTTGAATTCTCCTTTGAGAAGGAGATGCATCATCAAGGAGCAAAGTTCTGAGCCCTTCATATGGATCCTCTTCTTCTTTCTGAATCAGAGAGAAGCCTCTTTTGGAAGTCTCGCAAGGAGGCTTCCTAGGTGCTCTCTTGTCATGGTGGGGAGCTTGGAGAATCCCATGAGCACAAAGCTTTCGTTGCACTTCACTTTGGAGGGATGGATTGCCCATGGCTTGTTGAAGCCTAGAAACAAGATAGTTAACAAGCATCGGGGCATCATTAGTAGCTTGCTCATTAGCAAAATCAAAGTTATCAACATTAATTTCACTCTCTTTACTATTGTCAACCATGCTAACAACTTTTAGGTGTACTTTGGCACTTCAAGCCCTAGTTGCTACTCCTCTTCACCCCTTTAGAAAAAGCACTCAAGCTATTGTACCAGTGGCTCAAATACCATTAATTGCAAGGAATAGAAGAGAGGGTCGTTCAACACCAAAATAGCACTGGCTCCTGTCAAGCTTCTAATAGCTCAATAGTGGTTAAGCCGTAGGCAAGCCCCGTAGGACTCCACTATTAAGACCATAGCTCTCGACGTGATGCCCTGTTAACTGCACAAAGGCAGGCGCACTGCAAGGCTAAAAAATCCCTATTCTACTTACTCACATGCAATTAATAATACCAACCATTTATAGTTAGCTTGAGGACCTCCCTTCTTGAGCAAGAAAAGAGAAACCTTGTGCTCTGATACCAATGTAACATTTAATGGCCTAGTAACTTATGTGTAGCGGAAAATAGCATGAACATAGTGAGCATTTCATTAAAATAGATTCCTAATGAGAATAACAAGAGTGCTTGGGTGGAGAGAGCAACAAAATCATAACACTTAGTTAGATAGCATGAACAATACTTCAAAAGAGAGAGAAATTAAGCAATTGACAACAGTTGAGGACCGGATTTGCATGGAGCCAGTCCCCCTCCAAAAGGCTTTGTATTATGGTTTCTCCCATCAAGAGAGACATTTTACAATAAAATTCTTTGTGTTCCTTCAATACTAGCTAGTGCAATGAAGATGGAAACTTCATGCACTAAGCAAAACACTAACACAACGTCAATTCCCTCACGGTCTCAGACCCAAGACCTCACACACCTTCGAAGATGGTGAGAGCTAGTGGGGTATGAGAGTAGATTGAGAGGAAGAAGGAGTATTCTTACGAGAAAGATGTACATCTCCTCACATAATCATTCATATTAGCATAGCTTAGCTTAGTAATTAGCATGGTAGAGAAGATGAGCATGCATTGAAGCTTGGCTCTTGGTTGGATTTTCATCACAAAGCCAAGAGTTGTTGGTGTAGGCCTCCCTTCTCACAAGCTTGGAGTAGGTGGTAAGCTTTCCATTAAAGCTTGAGAAGGAGAGAGAGTCTTCTTTGCTTCACACATGAGATTGTGTGAATGTGTGTGATAATGCCTTGCAAAAATCAGCCCTCTCTCTCTCTCTTGGTCGAACCCCTTGCTAATTGCTCATGCTACAGCCCTATTGGACCTCCCCAGGCCTAGCCAATGGAATTAAGCAGCATAAGTGATAGCCTTCTGACATGTGTCCCCCTTTCCCCTTTTGTGAGAGCTTTAGGTAATTAATAAATGCAAGTAAACTCTCATTGGACCTCTTTGCCTCATGGCCAATAGGAATCAGGCAAGACATTGGGCTCTTGAATGCTCATTGGTCCCCTTGGGAGACTGTCCAATAGTCTTCTAAAGAGCTAAATTGTTATTGGTTCTATTATTAAGTGTTTTAGATTTACTCTAGCCTAATTCTCATTGGTCCACCTCCATGGCCATCCAATAGGATTTGAGTACACCTTG